>NC_056727.1:296387809-296601131 GCF_019279795.1 Protopterus annectens | reverse complement strand
TCTTCCAGTTAAAAGCACTAATATATCCAGCTAACACACACAGTATAAAGTAAAATGCACCATACACTTACCAGTCTGTTCTCCATACCATATCCTGCCTGCGCAATACTCACAAAGACCTGCGAGATCCCAAGTAAAGCTCCTTCCCGACGAGATCCCAAGTAAAAGCTCCCTCCTGACGACGAGACTGTTCTGACTGCTGTTGTTGCAGTCCGGACCTGACATATAATCCCAGTGAGTCTGTGCACTTTAAAAGTGCACAGACGTCTCCTTGTGTCCCTCTCTGGAGACTGCCGGACTGCCTTGAGCATGCGCATAGACCGACAGTAGTCAGGACTACTGCGCATGCGCGAAGTCCGCAAAATTTAAAAAATAATTTTTTGTTTTGTTTTTCTTTTCTACTTTTTATTTTGAGGGGGCTGCAGTCCGGCAGCCCGATGCCACGAGCTGCCCCTGACTGCATGATCCATAACACAGAAGCCACCCCCACCCATGAGTGAACTCCCAGTACAGGCTACCCATAGAATCACGTATCAATTTTCCTCAATAGGAATCTTGATGAATGGATGGGAAATGGTAGCTTTATCCTGGGTATCACTGTCATGTCACAGGTAGACAGAGGCACAGTATACTAACCATGACATATGTCATGGCAAACTCCACTTACAATGTGTGTTGAAGGACAAGCACACTCTCCAACTAGCATTAGACATGGACTAGGGCACATCGCTAGTGTTTGCAAATGTACACTTATGTTGTGGAATACACTACCAATGTTGGACAAGCCTGGTTTAGGTAGTTCATATCTGAACAGAATGCAACATGGTCAGATGTACACAACTGGCCCCTAACCAGGCTGTTGTGCTCACTATCAAAATGTAAAGCAGTGATAGCACTAAAGCCCAGGATACTGTCCACCACAGTCAAAGTACTACCAGTACAATATACAGTACTACAGTGTTAGGTCAGTGTGAAAGGATGTTGACAACTGTATGCAAAGTATCCCATGCAAACACTGCAGGCACAGTATAATCCTGTTGTGTTCACACACAAAGCAGTTGTACAGTAACTACACAACATGACACAGAACACACAACCATAAACGGGTGATATTTGTTGAAGTTCACACTCATCCACAAATGTGGTGGGCTGCAGAGTTCAACATATGGAATGCTCACACTGGGCATGCTCACACACTTTGATAAATGAGACATATGTCAGACAACATGCCATGGGAAGGCTGAACTGGGCATGCTCACACACTTAGGCCAAATCTCAGTTTAGCAGTTGGACACACATATCTGGTATTTTTACGTGTTATTCCAGGAATCAACCACATTACAGCAGTCTGCCCAGTGCACACAGTTAAATGACTACAGAGACATATGTGATATAGTGGATCCCTCCCATATGCAAACATCTTCCACAGATGCACAAGTTGTTCATACAAACAGGGAATGCTATGGCAATAAAGATGTGCAAACAGTCTATCAGCAACAAATAATGTGCATTTGACAATTAAACATATGGGTGTAGAGGTCAACACTAGGCTGTTTGTCCTAGGGAATGACAGCTTAGCCAGAGTGTGCTTGGCGTCTGCCTCCCCACAGGATGCACATTCCCCTTTCTAAACACCGATGATGTCAGCACCCTATAAGTACAGCAGGAGAAAAAAAAAACTCCCAATAGTGCGAATAGCGTGGTCTGCTAATGTGTCTGTCACAAGTGCCATAACATAGTTAGGGAGGGGTTTGAATCCTGCAAATGCTCACTCTGTGAGTGGGGTTGGTGTGTGTGTAAGTCTGTGGGAGAGAAATGTCCCTTTTGGCAACTGGGAAAACACACTACAGGATGCACATTCCCCTTTCTAAACACAGATGATGTCAGCACCCTATAAGTACAGCAGGAGAAAAGAAACCTCCCAGTAATGTGAATAGCATGCTCTACTAATGCATCCATCATAACATAGTTAAGTAGGGGTTTGAATCCTGTAAATGCTCAGTGTGTGTGTGTGGGAGTGGGGTTGGTGTGCGTGTTAAGTCTGTGGGAGAGAAATGTCCCTTTTGGAAACTGGGAAAACACACTACAGGATGCACATTTCCCTTTCTAAACACAGATGATGTCAGCACTCTATAAGTACAGCAGGAGAAGGGAAACCTCCCAGTAATGCGAATAGCGCGCTCTGCTAATGCGTCCGTCTCAAGTGTCATAGCATAGTTAAGTAGGGGTTTTAATCCTGCAAGTGTGTGTGTTTGTCTGAAGGAGAGTAGTATGTGTGAAGAAAATGGCCCTTTTGGCAACTAGGAGAACAGACTACAGGATGCACATTCCTCTTTCTAAACACCGATGATGTCAGCACCCTATAAGTACAGCAAGAGAAGAGAAACCTCCCAGTAATGCGAATAGCACACTCTGCTAACGTGTCAGTCTCGAGTGTCATAACATAGTGAGATAGGGTTTGAATCCTGCAAATGGCAAGTGTGTGTTTTTGGCTGAGGGGGGTTAGTGTGTGTGAGGAAAATGTCCCTTTTGGCAACTAGGTGAACAGACTATAGGATGCACATTTCCCTTTTTAAACACTGATGATGTCAGCACCCTATAAGTACAGCAAGAGAAGGGAAACCTCCCACTAACGTGAATAGTGCATTCTGCTGATGTGTCGTCTCGAGTGTCATAACATAGTCAGATAGGGGTTTGAATCCTGCAAATGGCAGTTGTGTGTTTTTGGCTGAAGGGGGTTAGTGTGTGTGAGGAAAATGTCCCTTTTGGCAACTAGGTGAACAGACTACAGGATGCACATTTCCCTTTCTAAACACTGATGATGTCAGCACCATATAAGTACAGCAAGAGAAGGAAAACCCCCCACTAATGTGAATAGCACATTCTGCTAATGTGTCTGTCTCAAGTGTCATAACATAGTCAGTTAGGGGTTTGAATCCTGCAAATAGCAAGTGTGTGTTTTTGGCTGAGAGAGGGGGGTTAGTGTGTGCGAGGAAAATGTCCCCTTTGGCAACTAGGTGAACAGACTACAGGATGGACATTTCCCTTTCTAAACACTGATGATGTCAGCACTCTATAAGTACAGCAGGAGAAGAGCAACCTCCCACTAATGTGAATAGCATGCTCTGCTAATGTGTCTGTCTCAAGTGTCATAACATAGTTAAGTAGGGGTTTGAATCCTGCAAGTATGTGTGTTTGGCTGAGGGGGTTAGATTGTGTGTGAAAGAAATGTCCCTTTTGGCAACTAGGAGAACATCCTACAGGATGCACATTTCCCTTTCTAAACACTGATGATGTCAGCACCCAATAAGTACAGCAAGAGAAGGGAAACCTCCAATTAATGTGAATAGCACACTCTGCTAATGTGTCCATCTCAAATGTCATAACCTAGCTAGATAGGGGTTTGAATCCTCCAAATGACAAGTGTGTGTGTTTGGCTGAGGGGGGGGCACTGATAATGTCAGCACCCTCTAAGTACAGCAAGAGAAGGGAAACTCCCAATATTGTGAATAGCACACTCAGCTAATGTGTCCATCTCAAGTGTCATAACATAGTCAGATAGGGGTTTGAATCCTGCAAATGGCAAGTGTGTGTTTTTGGCTGAGGGGGTTAGTGTGTGTGAGGAAAATGTCCCTTTTGGCAACTAGCTGAACAGACTACAGGATGCACATTTCCCGGGTCAGATGGCTAGGGTCCAGTCTCAGCGCACACAAGTGTACAGACCATGTACTGTCAGGATGTACAATAACTGGATGGAAACCCATGTGCTCATACCTGCAGTAATACACATGTCAAATAACAGACACTGAGCCTTCACTCAGTGGTTCCATACTTAGTAGGATTTATGCTACCTGGCCTGCCACCACAGTATCCCTGACATATATGGGGACTCTCCCTCCTGTGACAGTTTTGTGTGTTGGGGCTGTCTAGCATGGTATGAGATGTGAGCATGCAGTGCTAGGGTGCTCCTGTGTGACCTGTACCAGTCATGTAGTACTGCACACATATCAACATCCTCAAACATCTGCATTGCAGAGTCCAGTGTGGCCAACATGCCACTTGCAATTTACATGTCCATCATTGCGTATTACTACATTCATTACCTTATCCCCTGTGCTACCTATGTATGTAGCCTTCTGTTGACATCATTACCACCAGTATGCCAACATGTGCAGATGATACACTGTGGCAATTACAATGGGTGTAGACAACAGTACATGACAATCACACACTTACTGCATCAGGCATGCTGTGATATACCCACAATTAATTCAGCACACAGTACTGTTAACAACATGATACTATTACTACACATCTATGTGGTCACCCTGTGCATCAGCAACATGTTAACCTGTACCTGCACAGTTGTTACAGATTGCAGGAGGTGGCACAGTTTCATCATATGCACAGGGTGTGAACTTGGTATGCCTGAGTCAGCCACCGATACCACCGATTGACATGTATGTGTATGTGTGTTGGTGAGGGACAGCAGTAGAAGGTGGGGCAATGTTGATGTAGTGTGTGCGTGCATGCGGTAGCCCTAGGTGTTGTCAATTTGCATGTGTGTATGGATGCACACAGTTCCACCTCATGGCTGCCATATACTGGTGTTTGTGGACAGCCACAGACTGCACCTGCCAGGTCATACAGATCAGTGTCTCTGGCCATGGACACAGTACCTGTGCCTTGCAGGGGTGCTACAGACCATATCCAGTACCAACCCAGACTGGGTACTGTCAGAAGCAGGTGTTCATTGACTGGACACAGATCTCTGTCGGGCCTGGCCAGAGCCACATGCACGTGGCCTCCTGGGGCGGTCTGATGACAGCACAGACCCAGCATTGCTGGGGCTGCTGTTGGCACTACGGGGGCGGCCACAGCCCTGTTGTCGTCCACGATGACTGCCAGCTGCTGCTGTTGCTGGCATACGGCCACGTCGACACCTCAACCGCCCACCATCGCCCTGGCTCATGGACATGTAGTTGTGGAACCGGTCTAATATGTCCCCACAACGTCTGTCTATGACATCAGTGAAATCACGGATGGCAGCCGCAATGTCACGCATACTGTCAGTCATGGCTGTGCGACATGCTGTCAGCTCCCTCAGACCCTGTCTGGTGTACCGTTCCATACGTGACTGTGCCTGCATGACAGCCCGAAACATAGCTGAGGTTGTAAGACCTCTGTGGGCACGTCTGACAGGGGCAGTATGCCCATGGATGCTCCCACAAGAACCCCTGGACATCTGTCTGTGTGGTACCATCTCTGGGCCATGCCCATGGCTGCTGTGTGGGGAGGCATGTGCCACAGATACCACATTACCCTGGTCAATGCCCACTGTATGCTGTCCATAACCTAGGGACATTGGTGACAAAGGGTGTATTGGCAGGATAACTGTGCGCATTGATGGGGTCGACAGCTGTGTACTGTCAATTGGCTGACCAATGGTGGACCCTGGCATACCTTCCTGTGCCATTACACAGATGTCATCATTATCAGTACCCATGGCACCTGATTCAGGTTCCCTGCTACATGACACCAGACCTGCACCAGAACCTGTGGGAGGGAAACAGGAAACACAGTTTACGGTGTCTACACATTACCAGTGATGCACACATGCACACATGCACAGGTGCACACATGCACACATGCACAGGTGCACACATGCACAGGTGCACACATGCACAAGTGCACACATGTACACATGCACACACGCACACATGCACACATGCACACGTGCACACATGCACACATGCACACATGTACACATGCACACATGCACAGGTGCACACATGTACACATGCACACACGCACACATGTACACATGCACATGTGCACACATGCACAGGTGCACACATGTACACATACACACATGCACACATGCACAGGTGCACACATGTACACATGCACACATGCACAGGTGCACACATGCATACATGCACACGTGCACACATGCACACATGCACACGTGCACACATGCACATGCACACATGCACAGGTGCGCACATGCACACATGCACAGGTGCACACATGCACACATGCACACATGCACACAGTTTCACACAATTGTACAGTTCTCAGTATGCATGATATCAACACACAGACACAGACACACCTACATGCATACAAAGAGCACTACTAAGTGAGACAAATAGTACTATTACTATCAAAACTATTACAGGAATTGTTAATACACACTCACCAGCATGGATAGGCTGCATTGCTGTTATACCAGAGGGACCTGCAGATGTGAAGAAACTAATGTCAGTGGGCACAACTGTGCCATTGTTACTGAGTATGATACAGGTCAGTAGTACAACAGTCACCTTTCACAGGTCAGCTGCTAATATTGAGGATATCACACTTGCACATTAAATACTATGGTGACAGCTACAAACCAAGGACACACCTCACACATGCATTAACTACCAGTGTACACAACAGTCAACTATACATATGGCATATTACCTGCACGTTCACTGTCTTGCTGCTGCGTGGCTCCAGCCTCCATCATAATGCATGTCTGCTGCTGTTGTTGTTGCTGGCGGACTGGAGCCACTACACTCATGAGTAGTCCCTCCAGTCTGGTGAGTGGGGGATGTGTAGCCACCCCACCACCTGTGGCGACCTGTTGCCTGTGGATAGCCGACGCACGCTGATGGACATGTCTGATTAAATCACTGCAGTGATGTCGTACCTGCTCATATGTCCTATTATGCGTGCCTATGTCATTTACCCGATGGACAAGGTCTTGCCACAGTGCAGCCCTCTCCTGCTGATTCTGGCTGGTGCGGGAAAAGAGTATTGCATAATCCCGCACTAGGCTCTGGTGTATCTCCTCATCCTCAGCTGTGGAGTAAGTGGGATTCCGGGTGGGCCATGTACCTGAGAAAGAAAATAACCTGATATCAGCAATATATGTCAGCAGAATTTGGCACACATACTACACATGCTACTCGACTGTTATGATACAACATATCTCACATATATAGCATCTGTCTGTCTACTGGTGGATACACATGTAAATGGCCAGGTATCAGTGCTCAGCCAGCAACTGTGCAACAGTACCTGGCACACTCCATACGACATACTACCAAACCCCAGTAGTCAGAACACTGATTCAGGTCAAGAGCACCTCCTCACTCTGGGGGTTTGTATCTAGGTACCGTATGGCCTACATCATCAACTACTGTGAGCTGACCACACACTGATTGCCCTGGATATACATATCCCACCTCCACCACCAGCACAAACAACTATAGTGAATAACATTACAGATGCAAACTTTACACTTTGTAACAGTGACATGATATCCTTTAAGCCCACTGGGCCAGTGGCAGATACAACCCACAATGCTGACCCCTACACAATTGCTTTCTACAGACATCTCCAAGAATGCATGGATCATGCAATCCCATATATGACCAAGACACTCTCCACAAATGGACAGCATCCTGTCTGGTGGACCCCAGCCATAGACAGATTGTATTACAGAAGATGGAAGCTACTGCAAGACAGAGCATAATTCCATAAAGGGAGGGCATGTCTGAGCAGCACTAGTAAGGATCTATTTTCCATCATACAAAATCATGGGCAACTTTGAGAGGGAAATCAAGAGGGACACTACAGATAACCAGAAGGCCTTCTTCAGTTATGTTAGCAACCTGGTCAGGATCCATCCTCTATGCCCATAGTTAGTACACAACAACAAATATTTCACTGACACCACAGATATTGACAACATTGTGGCAGACAGGTTCAGTGCAGGTGTCACCCTGCCCTCTCCCCCAAAATAAGACATAGTTATCCCAGCTGACTGTAACCTCCCTGTCATCACAGATGTCCAGGTGAGAGCCACCCTCAGGACAGCAGAATACACAACATGAATGGGACCTGATGGTATCCCCAGTTGCATGCTACATAAACTCTGACAGGAGCTAAACACACATATAGAAGTGCTATGTAACACTAGCCTGACTACAGGATATGTACCTGTACACTGGCGCACAGCAGCAGTGGTTCCACTCCATGAAGGAGGAACTGTGAGCTGACCACACTTCAACATACCAATACAATACAACACAATACATTACATTACAATACAATACTATAGAATATGCAATTGCCCCTGGGACTACAGCAGCGTACTGTTCTGCTACCCTGACCATTGTGACACATGTGGTGTGATGGTACCTGCTGCTGTCACAAAGTTACACAGGGTGACTCATATGGCATATTACCTATCTGACTAACATTCAGCAGGGGTATGTGTGACATGTACTCATGGGGAGTCTTGCTTCTTAACACTGTGTGGTTTATTGCAGGGTATGTCTTATTTGTGGGTAGGAACGTTTACCTCCACATGTGCACTCTATTGCAGTGGCACGGACGACACACAGCAGTCATTTAGGTTGTGGATGGTGTGAGGTGTTACTATGGTTGTTGGACATCTGTCATGGGTGTGACTTACATATGTAAATCCGGGAGTGGTAACCTCTATGTGGGTAGTATATGTGTACTCTGTTGTGTTGTCAGTCACTGTGCATTGGTAATGTGTTTGAGTGCATTGTCACAGTGTTGTACATGTCACTGTGTCCTTCTCCATATCTGTAGCTGTCATGTGAGGTCCATACCATGGCATCCATTATGTGGTGTGGAGGGGTACACCGACCTACATGTCCATAGCTGACACACCATGTTCACTGACACATACCATGTGCAGGTATTCCAGGGATAGTGTGCCACTGTGAATATCATTGGGGCCACTATTGTACACATTTATGACCCTGTTCACCCCTGACACATGCAGTGGTGGGCAGCCAATCACATATCTGGTGGTTACTGGTGTAGGTGATTTGGAATGTGGTATGATACTCCGGTTTTGACACTGGTGTTCACTCCATGCCTTTGTCACCAGGCACCTGTTGCAATACATCTGTACACATGTGCCTCACTCAGATTTTATATACATCTCTCTCTCTCTCTCTCTATATATATATATATATATATATATATATATATATATATATATATGTATATAGATATATCTATATGTATATATATATATATATATATATATATATATATATATATATATATATGTCTGTATACATATACACATATATATATTGATGTACATATATTGCTATAGATGTGGAGAGGGGGACACACAGCGGGGGTGAGAGTGACAGAGGGGGTGGGACAGGGTGAGTTGAAGGTCATCATATACAGTCATACCTGTAGATAGTTAGATCAGTCTGTCTATGTATATGTATCTACATATATCTATATCCGTATGTGTGCATTACATATATATGTTTGTACAATATTCTATCTACATCTGTCTATGTATTCCTACATCTCTCTCTCTATGTATGTATACATATATGCATGTCATATATATATATATATATATATATATATATATATATATATATATATATATATATATATATATATACATACATATGTTGACATACATATGTATCCATATGATAGACAGGTATATCAACATGTTTGTCTACCATACTGTATCCACACACTGACATACTGCTAAACATACATAACTGTGAAAGCTACTTTGTACATGGCACTACAACCTACAATCAACCAACATTGATATGTGCACATAGATGCTCTCACATACAAATGTATGTACAGCCTTCACTGATAGTTGCTGTATGTCCCCTGCCCTTTACACATCTTCATATACATATGGATACAGACCAATGACACATATGGAGGGTTCACGGTATGTAGACCTTTATAGTATTACTTTACATTACCTGTGTTTGTCACAGCTGCTTATGTTGCCGTCTGGTTGTCTGTCCTGCTGCTCCACTTCCCAGTTGTCAGCTTTCAGGTGGCTGTTGCTGAACAATTTGTTTGTGTCTGCTTAATTGCAATTTTCTCTGTCTCTGTCTCTGTCTCTCTCTCTCTCTCTCTGTCTGTCTGTCTCTCACGTCCATCTCAGGGTGCAATGAAAGTAATGCATGTGTGGACTGGGAGTACAGCATACTTTTGTAGGTATCTGCATATGCCCATGTGATGGCCTCTGCACCAATTGTTAGCCAGCATTTGCTAATTGCATGCAGCCAGTTGTGTACTGATTGCAGTTCTCACTGTGATTTCAGAACAGTGCTATAAAAAGGTATGTGATATAGGCATAGCCCTTTTAGATTTTAAGGGCAGGGACCATGCTGTTATGCTGTGGACAATGTTCTGTGAGTGTAAAGGTTGGTATCTCTCTCATATTTCCAGGTGTGTTGTAGATTAACATTCCTCCATTCATTTCTCCAGTTTCCTGTACTAACTGTGTATGTACACTGACATCTACAACTACTACTACTGTTAATGTGTGTGTGTGCTTTCCTTTCACTTTTGCTTGCACTTTGTTGCTAAGGCTTCAATATTTGCCCTTTACAGTCACTACTTGTATGCCTGCTAGGTGTCCTGACTCTAGTGTGCTGCTGTAGCTTTCCTGTTTTCCATGTACATTCACACCTTGGAATGCTTGCTATATCTGCTAGGGTGTTACAGCATGCAGTGTGGTCTGGCCATGGTGTGGGCCTTGACATCTATTAGGGTATTTGAGTATGCTGCTGAGCAGGCCCCAGAGACTTTCAGGTTCATCTGTTATCTGCCTCATGGAATGGTACATATCTGTGGGGTACACCCATTAAAATGTCTGGTATGCTGCAGTTGTGACTGTGGGTTAGCATGAGCATATGTATTACTACACTTTTTCTGCCATGCAAGTGGTGAATACTTTCAGGACTCCATAGTTACCATTGCATGTGTTACACCTTTCTGCCTACTGTTTGTACATTTCACATGGAGTCTGTGGGGCATCCTTGTAAGTCATTCACTGTTGCTATGTCTGGGCTCTTAACTTTTCAAATATGGTGGTGTCAGACCTGTCATGTGTACAGATATTTGCAGGTTGTCCACATTTCTGCCTCATATTTTGGTCAATATCTCATGCGCACCTTTTTCTGGGAAATCACTCTGGGCTCAAGTCAGAATACGGTGACAAACAATCAAGTTTCAGACTTCATACCCTTCCAAACATCCCACAAAATGCAGACCCTGTTACTCTCTGAACTGTCTGCATTTGTTGTAACATTATTAGTAATGTGTCCCTGGTTTTGGGCCTTTGCTCCACATATTTTATTACTTGGCCCAGATGTGTTCCTGTAAAAGGTTGTGGGGTATGGGCAGTGATTATCCTGCTGTGAATATGTGTGTGGCTTGCAAGGTGCTATAGTGACATTATTACCTACTAGCTACCGACTAGCATGGCTGTTTCTGTTCACACACTACTATTATTGAAATCCACTAGTTTTGATAGTAATTCTAAATGGCATGCTTTGTGTACTACATATCTATATTCCCTTTACATTCATTCCTACTATTACATGATATATTTATTTTAGCACAATGTTCTTGTATAAGATTTATGGCTTAGTGGTAAATCATGCAGACTATTGTTTCCAAGGTACTGGGTTCAGGACTGCCAGTGGGATTTTATTTTGCTTCTGAACTGACTACAAGACCTGTCAATCAAAGTGACTAAGGCACTTTTAAGCAGTTGTAACCGGGTTAGCGCTGGTTTGCGCTGAGCTCACGCATGCGCACTGGCGTTTAGCTCAGCGCACACAAGCGCACACCCGCTTACAACCGCTTAAATGTGCTTACTCTTCTTGACACCAGCTATTTTCTTTGAAAGAAAAGAAAATGGGGAGACAGGAAAGTGGTGAAAAAGGGGTCACAAAGAGGGTAAGACAGTAGGGAAACAAGCTTGGGATGTGCAGGAGGGATGTAGGTAAGGCCCATAGCTGCCCATTTCTTCATCAGCAACAGCTGTGCAAATGTATGTAATTTGGTGTGACATTTGAAACCTTCCACCCCTGAGAGAGGTGTCAGGACAACAATAATACTTGTTGTACAGCCAATTGTAATTTATAGGTTCCATGTCCAGAAGACATGTGTGCGGAATGAGCAGCTATGTATGGAGCGTAATTTTTTTGTGGGTACAGAGTGCCCTTTTTTTTTTTTTTTTTTCAGGTGAGAGTGGTATGCCAGGTGAAGGAAGTCGGTACAGCTGGGGAGGTAGGTTGGGTAGGTAAACAGACAAGACAAACAAGACGCATACAGGGGCGGTGTATGACACGTGTGGGGGGGGTTACACAATTGACGGGGACGAGGTTTGGATATCCAGAGCCCATGAGCCCACAGATGGCAACAGTGGAACTGATATCCCCACCCATAGGCAGTTGCCACTGTTCCTTCACTGCCCAGGACGGGGCTGTGCTGGGGGCTGTGTAGGCGGGGCAACAGGCATGCCCGTTAGTTGTGCAACCCGTGCCTCGAGCTGGCGTAGGGGCTCGAGAACAGAGTCCCGAATCTCCCTACGCACCACAGTCCGGACGCTATGGAGGGTGAGTGGTGGTTCTCCTCTGGCCACACTTGCAGAGGGGGGGCGAGCCCCACCCCCTGCAGTGCTTCCACCTGCAGGTGGCACAGGGCCACCGGAAGAGGGTCCGGACTCGGCACTAGTGCCAGGTGCACTCGCCAGCTGAGGTGGGAGAGGTGGGTCCGCTGGAACCCGCCTTACCTGTCGTCCTATGTTTTGCATTATGTCATGACAGTTTGGGTTAGTGACATATAATACCATTCACAATTAGTTGTAACAGCATGCATTAGTATTCCCATTAACCAAACACCCAGATATTCACGCCATTGAACAGCATGCATAACACATGCATAATTTGAACAGAAATACACAGTCCAACAACATGCAGGGTTAATTGATGGCAACAGGCCATCGGGTGTGGATGTATGAACAGGGCAGATGCATCAATGGACATGCAAATATATATTGCACATACCATTTTCACGTGGAATGGGTTATATGTGGTTATAGGGTGTGGTAAAGAAAGTAATATTAACACCTTTGAATAACAATACATATGCTGTACATTTCTAATAGCTACAGTTATATACACACTACTGTTCTGACTACAGCTTCCTATATGATAACTATTTCAACTTGGTGATAGGACTGTTACTGCAACATAAATATAGATTCTATGGTTCTTCATACACATTCATATCTAGCTTTGTTCAGCTACATCATCCTGCTACATTTGCTTTATATAGCTGTAGACAAGCGTGGATGTTTGATATATCAGACAATCATCCTATCTGCATATTGCAGACTGAGAGCAACATATCCAGATTTTGGGATACACATTCCAGATGCAGCAACACTTTGAACAGATTTAGCTGTTTGGTTTTGAATCTCACATGCATTTCATTCTGTCTTGACTGCAGTATACTTTATTCAGGGGTTATTACTACTGTATTGCTGGATTCATGATACTTTCTCACACTCTCTCACTTGCTTTCATTTTACTATTCAGGATGGTACTTATTTCTAGGCTTTATTGACATGTTTTACCTGTAGTTATTACAATCCTTTCCAGCAGTCTCACTTCTGTCATGTTTCAGTATTTCCACAGGGATATATTTCACACATGTGATTTCATCATCTTCTGCAGCTATACTTTTCAGCCTGCTGCAGGTTGTGTACTATTTTCTTACAGGTAGGGCATTTTTATTTCAGAATATATGTCAGACAGTTTCATTTTTCAGTTTAACTTACAGGCTGAAACACACTTTTGTAATCAAGCAATACTTGCATACACTTTCACACTGTTACTTGCAGATTTTATTCCTTACTGACTACACTGCACTCTTTTGCTGACTGTCATACTTTTATATTTCTTTACAGTTACTGGTAGTGGATTACTGACCTGCCTGGTGGCGCAACCGCACCAGCCTATCGCCATAGGCTCTGCGGTTCGCAGAACGGACACCTGCAGCTGTAATATAAATGAAGTAATATTGGAATACACATCTCCATAATATCAGCTAGTTTAATTTCTTACATACATAATTAAATGTTACTTACTCAGTAGTGGGGCATTGGGTGTTTGCCGGGCCTCCTGGATCCAAAGGTTCAGTTGGTCCTGCTTGCGTCTCTTCAGGTCCGCATGGTGGTGATGGACCTGCTCACCAGTCCTTGGAATCCCCGTGGCACTGGTGAGATCATGAGCCAACCGGTCCCATGCCTCGGCCCTGTATGCTCCCCAGAAGACCTGGCCCTGCATGAGTTGGGCCTCATGATTATGGACTAGGAGCCAGACCATGTACCTGGACTCCTCAACACCCCACCTCTGTGCTCGAAAGCAACTACCCTCTCCTGCTCCTGTCATTTTGCCTGCAGGTCAGTTCTACAATCATTTATGCTGTGTGTTCCCACCTATGGGGCTTATATAGTCCGTTTTTCCCGCACATATCTGTGATTGGCCATTTTGGAATTGTATCAACTTCAGTAAACCTGCATTGTCATGCTCCAGTTTGTATTCATTCCTATATATTAGCTATTATTGAACTTCTAGGTACTGCAGTCATGACTTAGTGGTTCTGTACCTTGACTATGGTGTATAGTATCCTGGGTTTGAACCTGGCCACTGCTTTTTATTTTTCATGACTGTCTAGACATGCTGATGGGTGTGTCTGTGTAAAGGCAGTTTTGATACGGCTTGCTCAATGTTGCCCGTCGGTTAGCTTGTTTGCGTGGTGCGCAGCTCCACGCAAACAGGATACGCTGCTTTAAGTCTCATTTGGCTATCAGCATGCATATTACGCTAAGCTCAGTTAGGGGCACATAGATTTAGCATGTTAGACCACTGCTCAGCTACGGGCACTCATTTTGCACCAGTTAAACCACTGCTGATCTACGGGCAGATGCACTCACTCTGTTAAACTGTAGCTCAGCTATGAGCACATCTGGCATTTTTTATTCTTTTGTTACCTCACATTTCTTCAATATAAATGGGCTATTTCATTACATTTTATATAAATTGTGGTTTTATGTGTACATATTTGTCAGGGACTTGTTTCCTGCTTATTTTGCGAAAAAAAAAAATTGGTGTTGTGGGGGCTCGAACCATGAATGCCTGCTCGTCAGCCAACATCTCTACCGCTACGCTATTGCTTTCTGGCTTATTTTGCATATTTAGATCTTATATGCTTTCCAACTGACTGCTAACTGTAGCTGCGCTTACGCACGCCAGCATAACGAGCGCACTCATGGTTAAACATTTTTACAATTTAAAAAAATATATAAAACGTGTTTATTTATATGTTTTCTGTTCATAGTCTGTGGGGGCATGTGTTGTGTTGTGTTTATTCACATTTCCGTGGACTCTGTTGTGGGTGTTTACTTTGGGCACTTTTACACTTCTGGGGGCGTGTCCGCTTGCAGGGCTTGGCCTACGGACACGCCCCCTACTGTCTTACATGGACCGTGTTAAACTTAGGTGTGATTCAGCATGCTCTCATGAATATGCAAAGCATGCTGACATCACTCCGTTTAACTGCAGCCTCCGTGTAAGGGTTATAACTCCTTGCCATTGTCTTTCTGGCTGCTTATCACATTCCTTAGACATACAGCACGTCATCTGGTCCTTCATTTTTAGCTCACAATCCACCTTTGTAATGTAAGATTTCCCTGGCTAGTAATTGTATGTCAGCCATTCTGATATCAGTAACAGAATTATCCAACTCAACAGTAACACTAATTGGAGAAACAGGAAAACTCAAAGAGATGCCTGGTGAATGGCACTTTTGAAGAGGAAGCACAACATGTATTGCAAACTGTGTAGCTGTAAATGTACAAAATGTAAAACTGTGCAGAAGCAAGGTATAGGATGTCGTATTGTAAATATACACAGGATGAAGCCTTAGCCTCTCATTTAATGTTGGTACATATTTACATAATATTAATGCCACAAAAATCCCATTTGTGACCCAGTGTTTTGTTACATTTAATGTTTTTTTCCAAATTAGAGATGCACATACAATGTTTGGTGACCTGCTGACTATGGTAGTCCTAAGAACTTTGTCTCAGTAGGTGTCTCATTTTTAGTACTTTCTATGGCAGGTGGTGATTTGGCAGGATGCTTGGCATTTTGACTGCTGAGGTGGGATTGAGATCTATGATTTAGAAACATAACTGGCCATCAAATCACCAGTCATTTCTATGATTGCTGCCATGAGACATATGTGGGCTTCATGGATTTGGCTGCATACTGTCCAGTTGACCAGCTGTCCAAAACTTTATCTGTAGCTGTAGAAGACACATCACTGTTTCACTCTTTACTGGCATATTGCAGGTGCATGAGTCTCTGTATTTCCTGTGCATATGAGCTTTTATTATTCAGTATGTCACAAAAGCATGAAGAAGGCTTTGATAGTCAGTGGTCCTTTGCAACTCTATGTAAGTGCTTAACATGTTAGGTGGTCTAGCTACATGGAGGTAGGAGATTCCCTAGACTACTAGTTAATTTTTTTAGTTTTATTAATGACTACTGGCCAGTTTAGTAAAAGGGACAACATTTGGTTATTTTAATTTATATGATAAATTCCGTGGGCACTAATCACTTATGGGGATAGAATTACATAACTGTTAACATGAAATGGATACTTGGTTTGGTGGCATCTGTAATGGTGGGCAGACAAAGCTGGTTGTACCAAGAATAACCATGACTGCTTGCAGCCTCTTTTAAAATGCTAAGACATTTTTCTAGTATATTTATATATTATTTTGTAATCCAGCACTCATAGACATAAGGCAGAAATCGCTTACTTGTACCAGAATACTTCCTTATGAATGGAACAGTCCCTTATCTGGATGAGTGTATCACCCACCTGGATGCTGTTATGGGACTGAACCGGTACACTTCAGCTGGGATGTCACTGAAATCCAAACGCACTATACCTGGTAGACTTGAAGGACTTACTTATATTTGTTTACTGGGGTAGTGCATTGATCAGTACTGAGTATTTTCAGACTTATCCTGTGTGAAATACAAAACATTTCATACACAAAAAAGGCAGAAATTAATATTGCAATGTATAATGCTTTTCCACATTTATTTTGTCTGTTAACATCTATGTTACTAAATAATATATTTGCAAAGCAATGCAATGTGCTGATTGTAAAACGTTTATAGTATTTTGTTACAAATATTATGACTATTTTATTCTAAAACTATGAAACAAAATGGTGAAAAGGACTGAGTGTAACTAAAACAATGAAACCAAAAAAACTCAAGGGGTAATTCAATAAAGCTTACACAGAGGTAATCTCTATGTAAGCATAGCGCCATGGCTCAAACATGGAGTTCAGAGTCCGTGCAATCCAGTAAACAAGGCTGGGGGCATGCACGAGCCTCCCATGGCTATTTTGGCATGGATGTGATGGAATAATGGAAATCACCTCATTTGCTGGTGAAAACCATGCAAATGAGGTGAATTTGTGATCCAGGAAGCAGACAGACATTCGTGTTGGAGCCGTGTTCGCAGCAGAAATGTATGCGGTTAGTGACCATGTACATTTCTGCAAAAATAAAAATGGAGGCATGACAGCTTATAGTAAAGTGTGTAATATGTTCATTAGGCATGCCAATGGCCAAAACTATGGCCATTGACATGCCAAAGTGTTGCAAAATTGCAAAAATTAAAAGTTTTTTTTGGGCAGATTTCGGCCATTTAAGCAGAGTGCAGCGATGCTCAAACACGATTGTGCAGAAAATTTTTTAAAATTAGTAAAAAGGCAATTAAATGTGAAACAGTAATTTGGCCATTATACTGGGTAGCATGCAGACTCATAACGATGACAGGTAACAGTGGTTGCTAAGGACACAGGCTCCAGTGCAGTGGTGTAACTAGGGTATAAGCCAGTAGGGGTATGTAAATGAGCTAAATTTATTGAATAACAAAATGGGAGACGAGGCCCATGGGTACCTAACAGTGTAGGAGCTATACTGTGGTGGTATAAGCAGAAGAAGCAGCTGACATGAAAGGGTGGTGTTCCATGCTTGGTGCAAGCATATTGTAGTTCTGCGGCTTCTATTTGTGCTCAGCTAAGCAGAGTTAAGCAAGAGGGTGTGTCTGAAGGCTGCTTAGCTGTGCTTGGCTGGTTCAAGAAATGATGAGTGTGTTCATGTCCAGGGGAGGGACTTTTCTGCTCAGCAATATCTACACTAGCTAAAACAGTTTGTGTGGTGCACTGCAGGGCTAAAACACAACAGAAATAGAGAAAAAAAAGAAATAGCAGAATAAAGGAAATTAACTACAACTCACTAATATGGACTCTGCCACTCACAGTGGCCCATTCAAACCCCTCAATAATATAGTTGGCAGGTGGAATGTATCATAGTCAGCCAATCACACAGGCAGCATTTGCTGCACACCAGTATAAAGTATGCAAACACCTTTCAGTCTGTTTTTTCCAACAAACTCTGCACCATTGGTGTACACACTTGGGAATTTTAACTGACAAAATTATAGGAGCTGCAGCTGCTTTGCTACATCTCTATGTGCTACAGACTGAGGGCAGTGATAAGGATAATGCTGACAACCAGCCCAGACCAAGGAGGAGAAGAGTGTTCAGACCAAGGGTAACCTTCCAGGGGCTACATGAGCTAGTGATACTAGAGCGCTACAGGGACATACTTCAGCAACTCACCGAACTCTACCGGCCTCACCTCAGACCCAAAACCAACAGAGGGGAACCCATCCCAGTTGAAACAAAGTTATGTGTAGCCTTAAGAATACTAGCTACAGGTACTTTCCGAAGACCTACTGGGGACATCATGGGGGTCTCACAGGCATCTGCATCCAGGGTACTCCAAGAGTTCCTGGATGCCATGCTACCACATGTCGGTGATCACATTTATTTCCCCAGCACCCCACAAATAGGAGCAATGATGAAATATTCCTCTTATAGACTTACACAGTGATATCAAAGCAGGAGCTGCAGTTGCATGAAGCATCTGAAGGGTAGTAAGTCTGAAACTCAAATGTCTGCCATTGCATTCTAACCTTTGGCCTTTAGTGATATGCCAGTATTCTCCAAGACAGGCACAACACTATGCTAAATGGAACTAAAAAGTAAAGTCAGCATTTGTACACTCTGTGCAAATGTGTACAGTTGACAGGTATGCCCCCAACACACCTGTGTCCCCATAGAAATGCAGTGACATGTATGTTTGTAGGGTAATAGCAGCAGAGCACACATTCCCAGGGCTGTGCCAATCAACATGATAACTTGTTGCATGTCCACAATATGCAGGAGTCAATGAGCTATGTATATACGTGATGAATACTGTCAGGAAGTGGGCAGCACTTATTCTTTGCTGTTGTGGCTTAGTGGCCTAGGTACAATACTGTGGTTGACAGGATCCATGTTCCAAGACTTTCTGTGACAACTATTTTGCATGCAGCTACACCTACGGTAGGAGTTGCACACACTGTCCAGAAGTCATTATCTGTCACTGCAGGAAAGCTGGCAAGTCAGGGACAGGGGGATATACACATGGACAGTACATAGCCCTGAGTAACTTACACATTGCCTAGTAGGAGAGCAGGTACCTGAAAGTCAGTGTAGTGCCAGATGTCAAATGGCTGCCACTTTACCGTGTCAGCACTGACACCATGTCAGTGGCCACCGTCTATACCCCTGGAATGACAGGCTGTCACAGAAAGATCACAGGTATGCCTTGTATATCTCTTCTGCTTGTCCTAGCATTGCATTTGCCTGCCAAACTATGTGCCAAACAAGAAAGGTTCATGTCAAAACATCAATGGCAGACAGTGGAGAAGCAGACGTCATACCCATACGGAAAAGCAAGCTTATACCAAACCGGTCTCCCAGCTGTTTATGTTTGCCAGAGCATTATTAACACCCTGTCCCCATGTGTGGGCCTGTGTCTGACTGACATATATGGGCCTGTACAGATGTCAATCTGTGACAGGTTGTCTGCTAGGGCCAACATGTAGCCTCATAGTAACATAGCAGCACAAACCATCTGAGGTATTATCATTATGGATTATCATGGATTATCATGGACCTCATTGACAGGGAGATTGGCAAACTCCAAATACTTGAACCCACACAGTCTGCCTTTCTTAAGGTGAGGTATGTCAGTGAACGCTGGGTGACTTCCCTGAGACAGACAACAAAGGCATGGATGATAGAAAGATGGTGCACTCTGGCCACCTTGACTTGGCCAAAGCCTTACACACTATTCCCCACATGGCCATAGTACATGAACTCTGTCAACTAGGCAGCAACCCATATGTGACCAGATGGGTAGAAAACTGGATAATTGATAGAACCCACATAATCATAATAGGGGTAGCCAAGTCAAGCAGTACACCTGTAATGAAGGGCATACCCCAGGGATCAGTCTGGGGCCTCTAGTATATGGGATATACTTCCCTGAGGTGCAGGCCAAAAACACTGGCTGATGGCTGACCAAGTAGGCAGATGATTGCAAGCTGGGAACAGTCATAAATACCCAAAGTGATGTGGATGTCCTACAAAAGGGACTCACCAAAATAAATGACTGCTGCAGGAAACATGGCCTCAGGCTGAATGCCTGCAGATGCATCATCATTCCCTTTGGGGAGGCTGACATCCCCACATATTATCACATTAATAACAATGTCCTACATACACAATTAGTAGTGAGGCATTTGGCCACCCAGGTTGATGGCAACCTGAAGTCTGAGTACCATGTTGCTTCTGTTGTACAGAAAGCTTCATAGAAGGGCCAACACAAAGGTAAAGGTATCTCGTCCAGGGACAAAAAAGTCATAAGATCCATGTATTCTAACCTTATAAGGACAATTATTTTGTACAATGCCCCCTTCGGTATGTACCTCACAAAGCACATGCAGCAGCTGGAGAGACCACAGAGGTTCCTCACCGGGAGAATCAAGGACCCCAAACACCTACCCTACACAGATAGGCTAACAGCACTGTTCCTCTACTCAGTTCCCTACAGACTCCACAGAGCTGACCTCTGTCTGGCATACAAAGCAATCCAGATCCTGCCTTGATGGGACTGGAAGTCAAGGCCCACTCGATCAACCTGTAGGCACAGCATCAACTGGTCTGTGATATCAATAGGGCTTGTTGTTGTGACAGATATGTGTCCCACAGATTCCCATATCTGTGGAATACACTCCTTGTCCACATCAAGCCGAATGCCTCAATACCCCTTGTGAAGTGCTCCCTGTATAACTGCATGAGAAACAGAAAATACAGTCCTGTGATTCCACCTGTGTCCTTGCTGTACAGGGGATCTGGGTGCTGACATGTCTTAACATGGGCTACACTCTCATCTGTGAGGGTTATAAGGGCTTCAGGGCCAATAGCCTAGTAACCTCATATCACACGATCAACCTATAAACAAATGTCTGTGACTGGTTCACCACATTACCCTATACTGCTCTGCCACTGACATACCTGGAAATCACAGTGCTATGTGGAATATACCACACATTTAATGAACATCTCTGCTCAGTAGAATACATTCTGTACCCACACATATATGTCTCAACCTCTTAGAGCAAGAAATCTGGGCAAGTCATAAATAAAAGTGGGACAAAGGCCCAAAAATAGGGATGATATTTAAATATTGCTCTTACAAACTTAGAAAGTTGATAGAATGACAGGTTTTACATTAGCATGAATATTGTGAATGTTATGAAGTCTGAAACTCAAATGTTCTGTCATTATTTTCTAACGTCAGTCTTTAATTATTTCCCACTAACTTGCCATAAAACCACAATTTTATGAAAAACAGACCAAAATTATGAGACAAGCACCTGGATATTCTGCAAAAAACTATACAGTTGAGAGGCATTAGTCACACCAGGATATGACTTTTCAGTTAAGAGGAATAACACACAAGCAGATGAACCCCAGCCAGTATATCACTGAGGTGCTGGATTGTTTACACAGCTTCATCAGCCAATCGGCTGTAGCCTCACCTCTCAACTGGCCGGATTGGGGAAGAATGTCTATAATTTGGCTCATAATTTCGGTTTGTGCATCATACATCTCATATTTCACAGGTAAATCTGTGATGATCTGAGGATTTCTGTCAGTAAGTAATGACACAATCCATTTCAGTGTCAGACATATATGTCAGAAAATGTCTGCTAAAACAAATGCTGTTAACAACTATTAACTATTAACTAGACTCCCACAATTCCTAGCCTATCATGATCTTGTGTTGTCTCACTAATTTTTAGTGAGCTTAACCTTCCTTAGGATTTTTTCTCATGTAAATAAGTATATACTGTGGAATGATCAAACACCTTCATATAGTATCACAACCTATGTGTTAAATAACACTAGAAATCCATCCTTGTTTGCTGTTCTTCTATACTCTATCTATTGATCTGTAGTGTTTTTCTTTCTTAGGTTTTTGTGAGACCTTAGTATCTCTTATCATAAATTACTAGGTGTATCTAATTTTGTAATATGTTATAAAGATTTGTACTACACCATTTCTAATACAAATGTATTGGTCTTATTCATCTATTCTTAGATACATTTTTCCTTTTTCCTACTGAAATATAAAATATATAATCTTAGGCTTGTACTATAATTGTTAAAACTTATGTACCAAATTATACTGTTATTGTCTTTGTCTTGACCTTTTATGTTGTTGTAATTTGTGGAGCTTTTCTCCCCGGGCCTCCACTGAAAATGGACATATATCCAGCTGGACTAGCCCGGTCAACAAATGTAAAATAAATAATAAGTAAAAATAAAATAAATAAATGCTATTACACTAGCAACTTTTCACATTAATAGCAGCAATATCTACAGTATCTCCCTATGTTTGGGCCATTGTCCCCCCCCCCCCATTTTGGCAGACTATCTCCAGATTCCTTGCACTAACAGGTTGAGAGATATGGCTGTAGCACACAAAATCCCAGACTGGAATACAACTATCTCTGGGATGGAGACCCACTCTTACTATAGAAGGTCATACTGGGCATGCTCCTACACTTAGAGAATTACAGCCCATGTCTAAACCCACATTGGACTATATAACTGTATTGTGCATATATGTCTATGCAGACAGCTACAGACAGCTATGTACCCCTTAACTGACTCTACCCACACCCATCAGACAGGATTATCCTCAGCTAGCTGTAGATGGCCAATATGTGATATATCTGCATCTGTTGCATGTGATACACAGACATATATATATATATATATATATATATATATATATATATATATATATATATATATATAGGCAACATATAACAATATTTTAAGCATGTACACACATAGACATGGAGAAGAGAGAGACAGACAGTGATAGAGAGAGAGAGAGAGAGAGACAGAGAGAGAGACACACACACAGAGTCTGTCATAGACAGGGATATCCTGAAAGGCATAGAGTGATGTCCTACTGCAGACAGTTGCATACCAGTTGTAAACAGTTACATGTGCCAGCATGAAGGTGAGTTCCATTGTGTAATAGTACTGAGGTAGGGGTTGTAATATCACATCATCTGCCTTTGTGTGCATGTGTGTTTGTAGGTTAAAGTATTATGAGGCCTTTCCCACTCAGTACACTTCCCATTGCCTTACTTTGCAAGATCTGCTGATGTCATTCACCTTAGAAGTACCTTTGGACACTTGTCAAACCCTGTAAGCTCTGTGGTGCATGTGATAACTGAGTAACACTATAGTGCAAATAACTAGACAGGTAAGAATTCTAATCTCAGTCCTGGCAAATGTAAGTGTATGGATGTGTGTGTTTGCAGTTTATAGATTTTTAGGCCATTTCCACCCAGTACACTTCCCATTGCTCTACTTTAGCAGTCCTGCTATCAGTCACCTTAGAAGTACCTTTGGATAGTCGTCAGCCCTATAAGCTCCATGGCATGTGCAATAACTATGTAACAGTATAGTACAAATAACTAGATAGGCAGGGGTTCTAATCTCAGTTCTGGCAAATTTGTGTATATGTGTTTGTAAGTTAAGGCATGTTGAGGCCTTTCCCACTCAGTACACTTCCCATTCCCATACTTTATAAGGACTGCTGATGTTATTCACCCTAGAAGTACCTTTGGACAGCTCTTTGCCTTGTAAGTTTTGTGGGGTGTGCAATAACTACGTAACAGTATAATACAAATAACTAGATAGCCAGGGGTTATAATCTCAGGTCTGGAAAATGTTTTTGTGTGTATAAGGGTTTGTAAGTGGGTATGTTTGTAGGTTAAACTATTTTGAGGCCTTTCCCACCCACTACACTTCCCATTACCATACTTTACAAGGACTGCTGATGTTACTCACCCTAGAAGTACTTTTGGACTACACTCTGCCCTGTAAACTCTGTGGCACATGCAATAACTGCATAACAGTAGAATACAAATAACTAGATAGGCAGGGGTTCAAATCTCAGTTCTGGCAAATGTGTATGTATAAGTGTGTATGTTTGTAGTTTAAAGTATTTTGAGGCCTTTCCCACCCGGTACACTTCCCATTGCCATACTTTACAATGCCCACTGATGTCATTCACCTTAGATGTATCTGTATACACTTTTCAGCCCTATAAGCTCTGTGGCACGTGCAATAACTAATACTATAGTTCAAATAATTTGATAGGTAGGGGTTCTAATCTCAATACTGGCAACTATAGTACTGTGTGTGCTTGTGTGTGAAGCATATCCCCTGTGGTTGTTGTGTGTGCTGATGATGCCATTTTAAGGCCTACTTTAAGGAGGCAGTTAATGGCATCTTCCTTACATGCACCATGTTAAACTATACAGGCCATACCAGTCATCTGTACAGATGTATATGGAATATCCAGATGTTTGCAACCTATATGTGGTATGTGTCCCCTAACAATAGGCATTTATGAGTAATCATTGCAAAATATGTCACAGTTACCATAGTGACAGACATGTCAGCATCAGACTTCATACCTGTCTGAGACATCATGCTGATACAAAGTCTGCCACTCTATCACTTGTCCAGGTATATAAGAGTAATATATGAGACCACTTGCTATTTTGGGTGTTTTATCTCACCATACATGAAGGCATTCCCAAGATTACTTGTTGTAAGAAGTAGTAAGTTATGTCCCCAGCATATAATCTCTGTGGTGCATGTAATGTGTACGTAGCACTATAGTAAATACAAGTGGATACTTACGGTTAGTAATCTATTGGCAACTGTGTATGTGTTTCTGTATGCATATCCCCTGTGGCTGTCTTTACTGTGTGCATGTGATGGTTATACCATTTTGTGTGCCTCTTCCACCCTCTTAACTCCCCCATTGCCAACCTAGTTGCAGCCCCTCCCTACAGATGCCATCCACATTACAAGCACAGTTACGCAGTTTCTAACACAAAGGCACCCTGGTGCATGCAATTGTCATATCACTGTGTATTGTACATAAATAGACAGGTGGGTCATCTAATATGAGAAGTGTCAACTCTGTGTGCATGTGTGTTTCAATGCATGTCCCCATGCAGCAGTGTGTGTGTGTGTGTGTGTGTGTGTGTGTTTCAGGTGTCTCTACCATGTTAAGGGCCTCTGAACCCACCACTTACAATCCTAACATCCCCTGCCATTGTCACCTACTTGAATAGTAGTGGTAGACACTGCAACACTACATTACCTCTGTAGTGTTTCTGTTATATAACTAGCAGTATCATTTGCAAAACTGGGCAGGTAGAGGTTTGGCTATCAGCAGGCGCAGGTCATGGATTTGTTTGTACATGTGTGTGTGTGTGTGTGTGTGTGTGTGTGTGTGTGTGTGTGTGTGTGTGTGTGTATGTATGTATGTATGTATGTATGTACCAGCACAACTCTCAACCACTCACAGAAAGACATCTGGTTAAAGCCATATCGAAAGCTAAGGAAAACAGCAAACACTGAGCACACCTTTCACATATTGCTGTGACACACATAAGAAACAGATAGCAGAACAGCTCATGCATTTGAATGCACCTTCAAAAGGGTATGTGTTGTTACATGACAACATCTGTCATAATATCTGTCATTAATCTACAATATCAGTCTGTTATGATTTTCCAAAATGGCCAGAAAACCACAAGTTTACAACAGATGGAAATAAATTATGTTTTAGACAGCAGGACAATCGGCAGACATATACAGAGGGCAAAGGTATGGCCCCCATCTGTATCCATACCTCTCAAGCTCTTAGAACAAGAAATGTTTACAAAGCCATAAATAATGGGGTGACAAAGGCCACATAATAGGGACACTTGTCAAATGTTGCTCCTACAAACTTATAAGGGTGATAGAATTACAGGTTTTGCATTAGCATAGATAGTCTGAAAGGTATGAAGTCTGCAACTCATAATGTCTACCATTATTGTTTGACATCAACCCACAATGATTTGCAATAATTTGCCAGAAAAATACAGGTTTATGAGAAAATGGATCAAAAATATGAGTCAAGAATCTGGACATATTGTTGAAATCTGTACAGTTGAGAAGTATGTCTGTACCACCCTGCAGGTTGCAGTCCATGTTTGGCAAGGTGTAACCTGTGACAACAACTGAAACAGTGAAAAGACGTCCCAAGGCTGTAGGACAAGAAACATGTCATACAGTTCTGTACTGGTTGCATAGAGCATTATTGCACACCAGAAGCATATTAATGATATGGGAAATACTGTAAGCTAGGTAATGTCACATAAAGAAGGTATCATAGTAGCAAACCAGAGGAAGTCCTGTGTGTTGCACTTGCCGTGGGCATGCCATGTGCTGCCAACTGTCACATTGCTACAAGTTGTGTCCCACACTCCACATTTGATAATGTCACTCACACATTGTGTGTTGCCTATGTGTGTGCAATATGTAGACATGTGAAGGCCCTGTAACTATCTGGTGCCCACAAGATAGGTGAATCTGTGGGGTTAAAGTAGTGGCTAAGCTTGTGAGGGACCTAGTGCCAGTACACAAGTAACCTCCTCTGTATGTATGAGCCTGTGGTACTACAGAACACCTGGTGACATGTATGAAGGCTAGCTGGCTGTGTCAAGGGGTAAGTATGCAAGGTTACCCTGTCTTCCCCCAGTGTCCTTCACACACTGTTGCATGCATACACACCTGGTAAACATGTACATATACAGCTGTATTTTGGCTATTAAAAGGTCACTGTGTTTCCACTCTGCCATACTCATCGTTGGTAATGTCAGCAGGCCCACAGCCTGAAGACACACAAACACCTGGAACACAAACAGAATACAGTATGTGAGACTACAGTCAGTCAGCAATACTAATAGCAATAATGCATCATGGCTAAAAAGGTACATACACATTGATGTGTACCCATAACAATTGCCAGCAGACACCAACTTACACAGCATTGCAATACTACACTGTACTATATTCACCCTGTGCATCAGACTCATATTAGCATGTCCCTGCATCAATGGTATGGATAACAGGGATGTGGCACAGGCATCATCACATGCACAGGGTGTGGTGTGGGTTTTCCTGAGGCCTAGACTGGGCCACACGGTTGACATCAGATGTGTGTGTGTGTGTGTCTGGAGGGGTGTTATTCAACTAGGCCATGCAGAGGAGCTGTGTGTATCTGGTGCTGATCTGCCTGTGATAGAGATGTGTGAGTGTTTGTATGCACACAGCCAAGCCATGTGGTTGCCCTACATAGGGGTATGTTGTACAGCCGTGGACCGTACATGGCAGGATGTACAGCTCAATGTCTCTGACCACGGACACGGGAACTGGTTCTGCCAGGAGTCTCACTGGCACCACGAGGCCCAAGGCCAGATTCAGTATTACTCCCTGATGGTGACTACTGCCTGCTGGATCCATGTGGCCAGGACCAAGTGCCCATGGCCTGCTCTTTTATGGTGTGGACAGCACCCTCCCTTTGGTAGTGCTGGTGGTACTGCCACTACAAGATTAAGCATGTGCATGGCCACGTATACTCTTGGGTGATCTTGTTGCTGACATACTCCCACATGGCCAATGCCCTACTCCCACTGCATGCACAAGCACAGACATTGCATGGTTGAGCAATGGTAATGCTTCACCGCACCATCTATCCATGACATCACCATAATAACGTATGGCATTACCAAGGTCGTGGAGGTCGTCATGCATGGCAGGAAGTGTTGCATTCATGACCTTAAGCCTCTGTCTGGTGCTGCATTCAGAACATGCCTGTGCCTCCATGACAGACCAAAACATGCATCTGCTGATGTGACACCTGCTGTGACAGGTGTGACAGGGGCTTTATGGGCAGCAGTCCTCCTTTGAGCACCCCTGTCCATCTGCCTGTGTGAGACCTCACCTGCTCTCTGGCTATGGCTAGTGTTACTTGCTCTTCAATTTTCCCCTTATATCTGCTAGTTCTCTCCTCTCCTGCACTTTTACTAGCTTATTAGTTTAGCAATTTGCCAGACTTCTTGTAGTAATTATTGAAGCACACAAATGTGCTACCAGCACAAAACCTTCTACAATGAAACAGCTCCTGCACTTATTATTAATGCCCACCCCCTCCAGGCATGTCTAAAGGTCAGTTTCCTGTTCTTTCTCCTATTAACCTGGTGAACCTGGGCATCCTGAGGCAATGTAGCAACTGCCTCATGTACATTGACAACCCTCTCATCTTACCTCCCAACACTCAGACTTGTGAGAGATGCACGTATATATCCAAATCGGAAGCCACACACTCTCCAGCCAAGACCAGAATAGCTTGTCAAGAGGAGAAGGTCAACACTTGCAACACACCACATGGTACACATAACCCTCCAGAGCACAAACCAGCACTGCCTTCACATAAAAACACAAACCACACACCCACCTTCGCAGAGGCTCTCAATAAAAATCTACCCAAACAGCATAGACCTCCAAGGCAGAAATGCACTTGACCACCACAACACAACACTAATCATGAGACACATAACTCTCCTAAACAGTGTGCCACTCAACCAAAGTCCCTAAGACAAAACAGCATGCCCAACACACTAGTCATAGGTGATTCGATAGTGAGGCACACTGATGTCCCACTCACTAGGTTGAAGAAGGAGAAAGTAAGAGTTAGTTACCTGTCAGGTGCCAGGATCTGCCACATAACACCTCAGGCCCCTCAAGAACAGTTACAAATATGACTCTGGGAATGACCCGAGACATACCTCCATGGGCTACATGAAAAGAGGGATCTATATTAAAAGACCTAAGAGGTGTTTTATCAAACACCTCTTGGTCAACACATAAAGACAGAATGCCCTAAAGCGTGAACACTCAAAACAGCAATTTCTTTCCCTGGGAAAGAAATCACTTGGCCATCCGTGTGTGTTTGCCCCTTACCTCACAGTAGTGTGGTCTCAGAGGTTGGTACATTTAGTTGGGGGGGGGGGGCAAGGGTCTACTTCATGTTGTAGTAAGCACGACAATATCAAAAGTGAAGAACATTGTGCAAGTAACTGGAAATCTCCATAAGGGAAGATTTCCATTTACCTCAATGTAGTGTGGTCTCAGAGTTGGTATATTTAAGTAGGGGTGTGTGGGTTGCAGGGGGGCTTACACCCCTGCCTACGCCATTTAGTTTTTTTTTTTATTTGTCTTTTTTTTTTACGTTATTCAATGTTTTACTTAATCGATCAACATAGTTTGACCTTTATTGATTCGATTAAGTAAACTTTTTATAACGTGATATAGACGTGGGGGACACAGCCCCCCATGTTGGGGTGTGTGAAGCCCCACACGTTGTTATGTTTGAAAGTGTGTGTGTGTGTGTGTGTGTGTGTGTGTGTGTGTGTGTGTGTTTCTGCTAGCGATTTCTTTCCCAGGGAAAAAAATCACTGTTTTGAGCATTCACACTTAAGTGCATTCACTCTTTATGTGTCAACCAAGAGGTGTTTGATAAAACACCTTTCTGTTCTTTTACTATAGACCCAAAAAGAGACATGCAGGAGCTCTTGGATTATGTAGCCCAGGCAGGTATGACCCTAGCCCTGAGCAGCATCCTACCATCACCCAAAATGATACCACAGTACAAGCAGAAAATGACTGATTTCAACAATTGGCTAAGTTTCTGGTGTCATTATGAAGGGATCCAGTATCTGTCTGCCTGGGATGACATGATTGACAGACCTCGATGCTTTGCCATAGATGGCCTGCATCTGTCACCCCTGAGCTTACATATACTGGCCAAGCCTCTTGCCACCCTATAGTGCCATTTTTAGGTGGTGTTCCAAAGACCAAATTACCACTGTAACAGCGATAAACAAATGCAATCTTAGGGTCATGTTGCTCAATGCTAGAAGTCTAAATCTCAAAACGCACTTGCTCAAAGCACTCCTTAAAATGGAGAACATTGACATTTATGCTGTAACAGACACCTGGTTCAAAGCAGCAGAAAAAAACCCTGCACTACCAGGCTATAACTCATTCCACACCTTTCAGCCCTAGAACTTGGACCGAAGCTCCAAAGGCAGTGGTGTTTCCATATTTATAAAGGATGTGCACACCTCCTGACTGGTAGTCCAACATAACTCATCAGAGATACTTCAGGTGCAGCTAGCATTGGGCAAGACAGTGCTTCAGGTTGTAGGCTGCTATAGGTCCCCAACCATGTCCCAAGACTCACACTCCATGTTCCTAAGCACCCTTGTGAATACAAGGGTCCAACCTAACACTCTCATACTGGGCGACTTCAATGACCCCTCCATTAACTGGGAAAACTACTCATGGGACAATACATTTGCCCAACATTTCCTGGAATTCATTAATTCCAATGCCCTGGACCAGCTCATTCTTACCCCCACTAGATGTAGTAACATCCTTGACCTGGTCATTTATAACATGGGTGACCATTGCTCTACACCAATAGTAAACTCCTCCCTAATTAGATCCGACCACAAACTAATCACCTTTGAAATCCCTCTCCCCCAGAAAGGTAACCACCATGAAAAACTTCTCGAAAGCTAACTTTAGGCTCCTAAAACAGAGGTGACTAACTTCACGGCACCCATGCCAATGGAGAATAGCTGCATGACCACCGAATCATACACCAATGCACTGTAAGAACACGTACACAAATGTATGGATCTCGCCATACCCAATAGAACCAGGATGCTCTCTTCCAAAAAAAGGAAGCCAATCTGGTGGTCCCCTGCCATAAAGAAACTCTGCAACAGAAGGAGGAAACTAATGCAGAATAAGGCGAAGTCCCAAGAATGAAAATGCTCCATTATCAGCCTCAACAAAAAGTTGAGATCCCTCATCAAATCCTTTAAAGCTAGCTATGAAAACAGAATTGCATCAGTTAGTAAAAACAACCACAAGGCCTTCTATAGTTATGTAAACAATCTACATGGCAATACCCAGATTTGCTCTGAGCTACTGCACAATGGTACCACCAACAGATATTGCCAATATACTGGCCGACAGATTCAGTGCCAACTTTACCCCTCCCCCCAAAGGAGCAATCACAATACCAGTAGATTGTCAGGCACCCAGTATTACTGCTGCACAGGTTAAAACAGTACTGTCAAAGGCCAATAATACAGCTTCTATGGGGCCTGACAATATCCCTGGCTGTGTTCTACATGCACTACAGAGTGAACTGGCACCACACCTGTGTGCCCTGTTCAATCACAGCCTCATCTCAGGCTTTGTCTCTACCAACTGGTGCACTGCTACAGTCATTAATCTCCACAAAGGTGGAGTAACTACAGACCCTGGGAATTATTGCCCCATTAGCCTGATGAGTCTGATATGCAAAGCTATGGAACGCATCATTATGGACCTAATAAACAAGGATATAGGGAATCTCCAAACTCTGGATCCAACACAGTTTAGTTTTGTGAAGGGTAGATCATGCCTGCTCAACTTGGTTTATTTCTTTGAGTCAGTCACCAGAGCTGAGGATGAAGGCAAGGTGGTTCATATAGTCTACCTTGATCTGGCCAAGGCTTTTGATACCATTCCCCATTCAGGAATCATAGAAAAATGCACTAAGCTATGCATCAACCCATTATATCACTAGGTGGGTTGCAGACTGGCTCACAGATAGAACCCACAGTGTGAAAGTAGCTGACTTCAAGTCAGACTGCAGACCAGTCATGAGTGGAGTCCCACAGGGTTCCATCCTGGGTCCTCTCCTGTTTGTTATCTACTTATCTGAAGTCCAGGCCAACATGAAGGGACTCTGGCTGACAAAGTTCGCAGACAATTGCAAGTTTGGAGCAATTATTAACTCCCCAAGTGATGTTGACATCCTATAAAAAGGTCTCACCGAGACCAACAACTGGTGTCTGAACCATGGCCTTAAGCTCAATGTCAAAAAATGTCATCATCCCTTTTGGGAAAAACCCAGTTCCCATGAATTACAACATCAGTGGTAGTCCACTGAACACAGAAGGTGTTATAAGAAATCTGGGAACACTGGTTGACAGCAACCTTCCTTTTGACCACCACATTGCCACTGTTGTCAGAAAGTCCTTCTATGTGGCACATCTCATTACTAAGGGTTTTGCATCCAGTAAGAAAGAGGTCATTGTCTCCCTCTACTCTTCCCTCATTAGACCAATCATCGAGTACAATGCCCCATTTGGCATGTGCCTCACTAGACACCTGCAACAACTGGAGAGGTTGCAAAAGTACCTCACAAAGAGGATCCTAGGCCTTAAACACTTGTCCTATATGGACAGACTCAAAAAACTCCAACTATTCTCTGTCTCATATCTCCTCTGCTTGACTTACAAAGCCATGTCTGACCTAGCTCTGTTAGAAATGCTACATCTTAAGAAATCCCAATCCTACTGCACCACACGCTCCAGAGACCACAACTCCATTACTACAATCTACAGAACATGCTAGATGGACAGGTTCATAACTCAGAGACTGCCCATGCTATGGAATAGACTTCCCATACATGTCAAACAGAGCACCTGACTGGATCTCTTGAACACAAATATTGATGAGTGGATGGGAAATAGAAAATTCACCCTGGGATACCTCCAGTGGCTTTACGCAACATAGGCACTGGGAACTAAGATCGGGTGGTACGATGCCAGGGTAATCCTATGGGATAGGCTTGTAAAGGCTCCAGGGCCATTAGCCTAGTATACACCTATGAACCTATGAGCCCATGAACCATATTCACCACACTAGCCTGTTCCATGCCACCACCTTCCAACTGTTCATTATCTCTGGCTGCTCGGGACTGAGTATGTGTAGGCATACTGACTGTGTGCAGGGACATTGTGTGTGAAAGTGGGATACCAATGACTGGTGCAGATTCAGCCCCTGGCAACCCCACCTGTGCCTCACTATGACCACTATCATCATCAGAGTCTGCAAGGACACTGACCATCAGGTTGTGAGGGGGAGAGACACCAACCCCATGTTCACCTTTGAGGGGAAGACAACATATGTAAATTAATACCTGCACTATACTGTTTGCTGATACACACACACACACACACACACACACACACACACACACACACACACACACACACACACACACACACACACACACGCACACACATGCACACACATGCACACACACACATGCACACACACACACACACACACACACACACACACACACACACACACACACACACACACACAGCCTCCACCTTGTGAGTAACCGGCCTTGTTGACAGCTTGGATGTGTGTCACACACAAGCACCCTGTGGGGGAATGGGCACCCTGTCCATGTTAGGCGGAGGTTCTTCCTACACCTTTGCCTGTGTATCATGGTCAATTGGATAGTTAACGGCACATACACCATTGGGATACCACCTGTGTCCCTGTTGGATGGGGACATCAGCTGCTGCCTTGCATACACATGGGCTAACATGTGGCCTAGGGATATAGCCACTCAGGCCCCATAGCCTAGCAAACTGGTATGGTACATGGAATATCATAAGTGGCCTGTCTGCTGTGACAGACTGTGTTGTTATGTGTCCACATACATCAGTGCCATCGACTGCTGGGTGTCCCCTTTGGGTAGTGTTATAGTAACATGTCTTCAGGCCTACATCCCACAAATAGGTGAGTGCTCCTACAGGTGCATGTGGACATTCCAGAAACATCTGAGCTACACAATAACTGAGAACAGTGCATTTGTATGGCAGGGTGACCTCCTCATAGGTGTCTGACATCTTCAGCACCCAGATGTTTGTGGAATGCGTACATGTGCCTGAAAGATGTAGACCCCCCACCAGACAAATGTGTATTTCTGCACACCAGTTGAACAATTTATGATGTTTATCCAGATAGTTTGGGGAATGTGTCTGTGTCATGCTGGACCCCGGGGGCACACTGATGTTACCTGGGTATCTGGTACTGTATCCATTCCCTTACACTATATGCTCAGTACGTATGCACTGCTGCTGATCCAGTGCCAGCATCCACCACTACTACTATCTATAACTTGCTGTCCTCCTGCAGGGATCAAACAGTATGCTAGCCATAGGTGTGAGGCAATCAGATACAGGTGCACAATCACCTAGGCAGAGTATGTCAGGAATAGTCAAGGAGACCTGGACAGTCTGTGAAATAACCCTGTATGACATTGTCAGACTGAGAGGGACTCAATGATGGTACATGATGTGATATGCCATCTGTGTCCACCAGTACGTACTGTCAGTGTGCCACTCCTGCACTGGCTCAATCATCCCAAAAACCCCCCAAAAACACAGGTACCAGATAAACAGCTCAGTCTTCACCTCAGAGCCAATAGTATGTATAAAAAGTCGAACTGCCAAAGTAGAAGGAAAATTCTTTATTGCAAGGACAAAGTGAGCACTTTCAGGACCTTCCAGGTTGCTTCATCAGACTTGACATACATACCTTAAGCGACCTGGAAGGTCATGAAAGCACTCACTTTGTCCTTGCAATAAAGAATTTTCCTTCTACTGTGGCAGTTCGACTTTTTATACATACTATCCAATCATCACGGAGCCTAAATACTTGGCACTACCACCAGTGAGGGATGTACACAATGGCAGGAAGTCAAGTACATGCACATTAAAGTATAATTACCCTTTAGGGCACACAGAAGTCACAGTCAGTGTGGGGATTGTTTCTCCCTCTCTCTCCACATCTCATACCTTACTTGATATATATACTTTCTAAGTAGCCAATCAGTTAAGACAAACAATTAAATATTTATATCAGACTCAATTAATTTAAAAATAGTAGAAAAAACATGAATAGACATAAAAAATGTTAAAAATGATATTACAGGTTCAGATGTGAATGCCTGTAGAACCATATAGAAGGAAATTAATGATTTAAGGCTCTTGGCTTTAAAAATAGTTTCAGAGAAACAGTTTCATTAATACCTGGGGGTTTGTCTGCATTTAGTTGCAGAATCCATTTTTGCTCAGCCTCGTCTGTTCTATTTTTAATGTCACCCTCCTGATATTTTCTTCCAAAACTTCTAAAACTAAAAATTTAAAAACGTGGTGCATCCCTTTAGCTTCTACATGCTTGACCAGAGCACTGCTCTCCTTTTTATTCACTACGTCCCTCATATGTTCTAAAATGTGTTCTTTGAGCATTCTATTAGTCTTGCCCACATAAAAAAATTTACAATACTGGCAAAAACTACGATAAACTATATTTCTAGTCCTTCTATTCAGATTGCAGGACTAGAAATATAGTTTATCTTAGTTTTTGCCAATATTGGGATGTACCACGTTTTTAAATTTTTAAAGTTTGTCTTAACTGATTGGCTACTTAGAAAGTATATATATCAAGTAAGGTATGAGATGTTTTATTAGGTCTGATGGAAGCAACCTGGAAGGTCATGAAAGCACTCACTTTGTCCTTGCAATGAAGAATTTTCCTTCTACTGTGGCAGTTCGACTTTTTATACATACTATCCAACCATCACAGAGCCTAAATACTTGCCACTACCACCAGTGAGAGATGTACACAATGGCAGAATGACAAGTACATGCACATTAAAGTATAATTACACTTCAGAGCACACAGAAGTCACAGTCAGTGTGGAGACTGTTTCTCCCTCTCTCTCCACATCCCAATAACACTCCACACTGGCACACCTATGAGGTTAACATCTCAGCAGAGCGAACAATCCAAAACATCTGTCAGCCTTTCTGTCCAAACAGTACTTTGGGTCCCTGGCCAAGTAGCTGACACACACACTTTGCTATTTGAGTTTTGAATCACACACACACACACACACACACACACACACACACACACACACACACACACACACACACACACACACACACACACACACACACACACAAACACGCACACAAACACTCACACTTCTGTTAAAGTCTGGCACAACTTTTCTACCTATGGGCCCTTTAGCCCTGACTTTAAAGTAGTTCTGACTGCCACAATCCATCTCTTTAACAGCTACTGTAAGGCCCTCAACAAAGGGTGACAAATCCTACTGTGTGATGAGCCTATTAGAAAAATGTTAAGTGTGACCAAGACCAAAGCTATTGGAGTGAGCTATAGCGTCACCAAGTGCATATGCAAGTACTCTAGGAGCTGACTTAGTGCTATACAGACCTGACACTATGACAAGGTGTAGCAATATGCAATAATAACTAATAAAGGAACAAGAGAATACTCTATCAATGTAGCAACTATACAGTTCAGACTCACAGGGATTCATTTATGACAATATTGCAGGACAGTCTGCAATACATACTGGAAATGTGTAAAGTATTAGATGCATAGGTTCATAGGATGATACTAGGCTATTGCCCCATATGTCCTCATAAGCCTATCCCAGATTTTTGCCCATGTCCCTTCAAAGTCAGCACCTGTTTCCCCTGTCCAGCTGGGACACAGGTGGGATCTCAGAGGTGTCTTTTGTGTTTCCCATGCAGTCATCCAGCTGCTCCTTAAAGAAGGCAAGAGAGGTACTCTGCTAGACATGGGAAGGGAGTGTATTTTACAGACAGTGTATTGTTTGAGGCACAAATCTATCATGCCAACAAGTGCTGCTCATGTCACAGACCATGTGAGGGCCTTCCATGAGGGTTGCGTGAGTGGGGTTTGTCCTACAGATATGTAGAAATTCCATCAAGGCTGGTTTGGGAATGGTTTGTTAGCCAGACACACCTCACCTATGATCAGTCTGTATGAGACTGAGTAGAGCGACAGGGCTTTCGGTCTATCTGTATAGGATTGGTGTTGCAGATCATGGATTTTCCTGGTCATGAACTTCTATGGTCTCTACAGCTGCTGCATGTGGTTGGCAAGATACATGCCAAATGAGCAATTGTATTTGGTAATGGGTCCGATAAGGGAGGAGTACAGGGATGCTATGCCTCCTGGTTCCTGGATGACATACCCTTATTTGTGAAGTGGGCCATGTAGACAGCCTTCCGTACAATGGTGCCAATGTGGTGGGAAGCTGTCAGTTTGCTATAAACCTCTGTGCACAAGTCACCTCACACCTGATTGCATGCTCAGTGCATTGTTATGACTGTCATAACTAGTGTGGATGACATCTACCACAACAGGGATAATGATTCATTCCCTGGCATTCAGTTTGAGGCAATACTTCTGGCACTAGTCATTAATTTGGGTAAGGGCCTCTTGGAGGATACTCACATCACTTGGGGGATGTAAGACAGTGGCCATCTTGCAGTCATCTATACACCTGGTCAGCCACAGACCACTGGTTTTGTCTTGAACCTCAGAACAGTATATCCCAAACTGTAGAGACCCCCAGACAGATCCTTGGGGTACACTGCTCTTTAAGGGTCTACTACTAGTGGTGGCTTCCACTACTTTTACTGAGTGGGTACTATAATTGAGCCAGTTAGCTATCCATCTGGTAACATACAGGTTGATGCCTAGCTGTGTAGGCTTATGTATTATGGCCAATTGTGGATTATTGTCAGAGGCTTTGGCAAGGTGAAGGCAGGCAGTGTGCACTGTATTCCTCTCATCCATGTGTTTGGTGACCACTTCAAAGACGTCAACCAGGTTTCATAGGCCTGATCCCCCTATGATAATAAAAAACTGTGTGGGCTCAAGCATTTTGAGGTTGCAGATGTCCCTCTTTACAAGGTCCTTAATAATGCCTCCCATGGTCTTGCAGATCAGGCTAGTTAGGCTGATGTGCATATGATTGGCTGGGTCAGTGGATACTCCACCTTTGTGTAGAGGGGTGACAGTGGCTGTCCTCTGTGCAGATGCGATAACACTGGTGCTTAGGCTTTGGTTGACTACAGTGTGTAATGGAGCTGAGAGCTCATGCCTGAGTTCATGTAGGATGCGGCCAGGGATGTTATCAGGTTCCATGGAGACTTCAGTTTGTTGCCTTTGAGAGGGTATTGCAGACCTGCTGTCTGATGATGAGGAGGAGAGAGGTGCTGTGAAGGTCCTCCTTTACTGATGGGGGGACAGGGGGTGAGGTTTTCACCTAACCTGTCTGCAGCAGATTGGCTATATCTCTATGACGTATGTATATGTGGTGTTACTGCCACCAGTACAGAGCAGATTTGGATGTTGCTTCTGAGATTGCAGACATATGTGAAAAAGGCCTTGTGATTGGCCTTGGTGGATGTGTCCAGTTTGCACTCAAAGTTATCGTTAGAGTAATTCACCTGTGACCTTATTTGCTTGTTCAGACAAAGTTGAGATTGCTTCCAATTTGGCACCTGATCCTTCTTGGCCCTGTACAGCCAATTTTTCCACCTATTATGGAGTTTGTGTATTACTGCTGTCCACCAAAGAGGTTTACTCTACCTTGGGGGAGGTGATCTTTTCCAGTCAGGTATTGCTGAGTCCATATAGCTATGTAGGTGCTCATATAGATGGTTGGTGTAGGCTTGGACACAAAGTCATAACACAGTTAAACACTTTTCCAATTTCAGCCTACTAATTATAATCATACTAGTAATTATTTCTGTTTCAAGGCAATACAAAAACCTGTAGCTGTAGATATTTATGTCTGTTTGATGCACTGAAACTAAGATTGCACATTTGTAAAACAAGTACAGCATATTTACCTGACATTTTTCAACTTATGTCTGTATGTTTGAGGCTTCCAGCTACTACTATTAATACATACATGTGAACAGGTAATACTTGATATACATTTCTGTTCTTTGTCAGTATGGCACACTGTGTTTACACTCTTGCAGCTCATTCATACCTCTCAACCTGTTAGAGCAAAACAGCTGGATGAAGGCACACATAAATGGTGGGGCAAAGGCCCAAAAATAGTGACACTTTATAAATATTGCTGTAACACACTTAAACAGTTAATAGCAAAGTAGGTTTTGCATTCACAGGAATATTCTGATTGATATGACATCTGACATTCAAATATCTGCTATTATGTTATGACTTCAGTCTTTACTTATTTGCCAGAGATTTGCCAGACAAAACACAACTGTATGAGAAAATGACTACAAATATGAGGCAAACATGTTGTCAGTCTGCAAAACTCTGGACAGTGGAAAGGTATAAGCTCAGTATATAACATACAGTTCAACACACACTTCTGCAACAGTTGTTTACTATTCACATACATTTGTAAGACAAGCATATGTATCATAGTAGCATTCAGAAGTGATATATGAATATTTACAACATCCCAGGTAGCTGGCTTGGTAGTGTCACAGTCAGTATTATACAACAGACACTTCAGTTATAATCATATGTGAGCTGACCTTTGCTGGAGTGACTCAGAGGCCAGAGCTGTGATCTATGCCACTGCAGACAGAGTCAGCCGGGATATCCGTAGGTGCTGGCCAGCAACATGTCAGTCCAGCAAGTGTTGTTGCGACCTATTGTTTAATTTCCTATTTCCCATTATTGCATCCCCCTCCTGCATTCCATTACATGCTTAATTGTTTGACATACCTGTTATAGTGTTGTAGTGTTTTCTCAGTGTAATCCAGAAGTGTAGCTTTCTGTATTCACAGTCTATCTTTGAATAGAAAGGTTCAGACCTGTTTTATGTAGGCAGCAGCTTGCCTTTTATAGGTAATGATCATGTGCAGGTGATGGCCTGTGCACCGATTGGTGTCTCCCACTTGCTAATTGTATCCAGAACAGCTGTGTTGTCTTTCCTTTAGCCAATGGAATGGCAACACAATGTTATAATTAAGTCCTTCTTGTGGGCCTTGCCCCTTTTCCTTGCCTGTGAGGAGGACATTATGGAAGTGTGGGAGCTACAGCATCACAGAGGGTAGGTGGAAATTCTGTCCACTGTTTGCTATGTCCACAGTTGTGCATGCTGTGTCTGCATACCTGTCAATGTCTTAGCACAAGAATTGTGGAGAAAGCACAACAAAATGGGGGACAAAGTTCCAGAAGCAGGGACAGATTGTAAGTATTGCTGTTATACAGTTAGATTAACAGGGTTTTTCTGGACATGCATTTTCTGTGTGATTTGAAGTCTGACACTGATATATATATGACATACCTCTCAGCTGTTCAGATTTGTGCAGAATGTCCAAAGGTTTGCCTCTTATGTTTGGTCTGTTCCTCATACGATTGTTGTTTTTGGCAAATCACTAGGATGATCTGAGGATTGTAGTCACTTAATAATGACATCAATTTGTCCATTTGTGTTTCAGACTTCATATCCTTCAGAACATTTATGTTAAAACAAACCCTGTCACTCCAGCAACTTTTACAGTTTATAACACCAATATTTAAAATATGTCCCTATTTTTGGGCCTCTGTCCCCCAAGTATGTCAGGCTTTGTCCAGATGTCTTACATTAAGAAGTTCAGAGGTATGCTATATCATTATTTAGTGACTTCACTCCTGACATCATCTCAGTGATTTAGCAGAATCCCTGAAATGTTATGAGGACGAGGTCATAAATATGGGCCCAAATCCTGGACATTCTGAGCAAAACTGTACAGTTGAGAGTTATGCATGTCTGGCCATTGTTAATAGACTTTCAAGATTGTGTAACAGTGTAGTATGTAAATATTTGTTGGGCTATGTAGGGAGAGGGGCAGATGTGAGTGTTATAAATGCTTTTCTGTCTGACTGTGCATGCTGCTACAATTGCTGGTGGTCTATCAGCTGTATATGTTTGTAGGGGCAGATAGAGACATGTCCGTTAAAACCTCAGGATACCAAGTACACTGTGACTTGGGGCAGTATATGTAGGTGTAGTGTGTGACTGGTAATCAGGATATGTTTGTTCAAACAGTTGTTATACTCTAGAGGTCAGTTGGCTTACTGGTATGTTGGTTTGACTGTAGTGCAAATGGTTGTGGGTAGACAATTTCTCACCAATGTCTGTTTTTCCCTACAGTTACATCCCTATAGTGCATGATATGTTTGCAAATTCATGATCAATTCCCCAGATCTGATTTGGTGCAGTGTTGTGTTGGTCTGACCATAGTTCAGAAAGTGCTGGGTAAAATGGTTGGCAGCTCTCAGTGTTTTTTCATTAATGTTACATGACTGCACTCATACCTCTCAACTGTCCAGATTTTCATAGAATGTCCAGATGTTTGACTTATAATTTTGGTCTGTTCCCCATAACTGTTGTGGATTTCTGACAAATCACTGGGATGATGTGAGAATTGAAGTCACTAAATAATGACAAGCATTTGTGTTTCAGACTCAAACTCTTTCAGAAAATATATGTTAAAAAAACTGTGTTGCTCTAGCAGCTTTCTAAGCTTAGAAAATCCATATTAAAAATATGTCCCTATTTATGGGCATTTGTCCCCCCACTTTGTCAGGCTTTGTCGAGATTTCTTGCACTAAGAGTTTGAGGCATATGATTGCACTTCATGATACATATACACACACACACACACACACACACATATATATATATATATATATATATATATATATATATATATATATATATATATATATATATATATATGGATTCACTTCATAACACTGAAACTTCAAAATACTGAAAATGACAAAACTTCATAATACTGAAGACCAAAATACTGAAAGCTCAAAATACTGAATACTCAAAATACTGAAACTCAAAATACTGAAAACACATATTATGTGTAAACTCAGCTTAAACAACATAAATCATAACAATTTCTACCAAATATATGCAGGGGGGCAAGCCCCCCTGCACCCCCCACACCCCCTGCTAATTATATATATCTACTCCAAGATTGCACTATTTGGTAGAAATTGTTATGATTTATGTTGTTTAAGCTGAGTTTACACATAATATGTGTTTTCAGTATTTTGAGTTTCAGTATTTTGAGTATTCAGTATTTTGAGCTTTCACTATTTAGGTTTCAGTATTTTGAGTTTCAGTATTTTGATATTTCAATGTTATGAAGTGAATCCATATATATATATATATATATATATATATATATATATATATATATATATATATATATATGTATAGACACACACACACACACACACACACACACACACACACACACACACACAGACACTTCACTAATATTAGATGAATATGATACATGATATATTTACTGAAGCAGTAGCAATTCTCACAGCTCATGTGGTGTAGTGGTAGTTACTTTGACTATAGTGTACAGGCTCCTGGTTTCGACACTTGGCAGGGCTGATGATTTTGTTGCTAGGCAGTACAGTGGCTGAATGAGATAGAGTGATTAAAGCAGTTTTAAGTGGGCTTGCATGGGTTTGCGTGGTGCTAAGCGATGCCAGACAGCACTTAGTCCTGCTTGGCTTCACTTAGCTCTGTTTATTCCTGCTTAAACGCGTGCTAATTTCAAAAAAAGAAAAGAAAAAAAGGGTGACAGGAAAGTGGTGAAATAGGGGCAAGCAGGGGGTAAAACATTAGGAAAAGCAGCTAGGGATGTGCAGGATGGGTATAGGAAAGGACCATAGCTCTATATTTCTTCTGCAGCAACAGCTTTGAATGGTGTGGAAGATTTGGAATTTACAGCCTCACACCCCACAGGTAGGGGTGGTGGCAACATACATTTGTAGAGTAATTTGAGGGTAGATTGATTTACATCACTGTACATGGGAGGGATATAGAGCTATGTATGGGGCAATTTTTTTGCGAGACAGATGCTCTTTTTTTTTTTTTAAGGTGAGAGTGGGATGTTGAGGAAGGGCTGTAGGTATGTTTGGGGAGGTAGGTTGGGTAGGATAGTTTGCATTTGCAGACAGACACAACACACAAGACAGCAGACAGGGGCAGTATATGACACATGAGGGAGGTAAACACCTGAGACGGGTAGGGTGTTGGGAATCAGGGGCCCATGAGCCCCCAAATAGATACAGTGGGACTAAGATCCCCACCCATGGGCAGTCACCACTGCACCTTCACGACCCTGAAGGTAGCTGTGCTGGGGGCTGGACAACAGGAGCAGGCTGATCCTTGAGGTGCATCACTCTGCCCTTGATCTGGCTCAGTCATCCATCCATCTCTGAGCGGATGACACTGCACACCATACCCTGGAACTTCTTACAGGTGACCAGTTCCTCTCTGTGCCCACACCCAGGGGGGATGGGCCCCATCCCCTGAAGCAGTTCCACCCAAGAGTGGTACAGGACCAGGGAGGGGGCAGTTCTGGGCTGTGTCTTAGACATACTGGAGCCTGTTGCCATGGCCAGATGAGGTAGGACAGCTGGATCTGCCAGGACCGGCCTTCCCAAACTTGCTATGGTGTTGAGGTTTTACAAAATGTATTGGTTAGTTATGAACAAAACATTTCAAAATTAGTTATAACAGCATGCATGGGTGTTTCAATTAACCCAGAACAGTGGAATTCACACAATTGCATAGCAAAGAGAACACATGCATATATGGAATAACAGTCAGAATTTTAACAGCATGCCAGTTAAATGTGTGGCAACAGTCCACCAACAATGGTATTTGAACAAGGTATATTAATATGTCAACAATTAAATATATGAACAATAACAGAACACAAGTCCCAACATTATATTTTGAGAACAACATACCCATAGTACATGGATAATAATTATTGATACAGATAAGGAGTGGAGGTATTGAAATAAAGTACATTAACAACTCAGTCTCACACAGACCTATTGCATCTGCATACCCAACACATAAACACACAAAAACATACTCGGAGGCTCTAAATAAAAATCTGCCTAAACAGCAAAGACCTCCTAAGCAGATATCCAAGCAACAACCACCCCTCAACAATACCCACAGATCACATATCTCACAAAATCAGTGTGCCTCACAGTCACAGCCCATAAGGCCAAACAACACTCCAAATGCACTTGTTATAGGGGACTCTATTGTCCGGCACACTGACGTCCCACTCACCAGACTGAACAAGGAGAAGGTCACTGTAAGCTGCCTGTCAGGTGCCTGGATCCGCCACATAATGCAAGCACTCAGGTCACTTCAAGCAAGTACAAGTATGACTCCGACATTGTCCATGCTGGTGTGAATGATCTGAGACATACCTCCCTGAGCTACATGAAAAGAGACATAGAGGAGCTCTCTGACCATGTAGCCCAGGCTGGTATGTCCCTGACCTTGAGTAGCATCTTGCCCTCACCAAGAATGATGCCACAGTATAAAGACAAAATGATCAGTTTCAACAAGTGGCTAAAGTATTGGTGTCATTCAAAGGGGATCCAGTGTCTGTCAGCCTGGGATGACATGCTCGACAAGCCACGTTGCTTTGCTAGGGACGGCTTACACCTGTCACCCTTAGGCTTTCGTATACTGGCCAAGGCTCTTGCCACCCCCATAGTGCCTTTTTTAGGCAAGGCTTAAAGGACAAACCCACCTCCATAGATAATCCAAAGATAAAAAAACTAAAGGTAATGCTACTCAATGCCAGAAGTCTAAACCTCAAGATGCACGCACTCGAGACTCTCCTCAGTATGGAGAAAATCGATGTCTATGCAGTAACAGAAACCTGGTTCAAGGCTCCTGTGAGCACCCCAGCACTACCAGGTTATAACTCATACCATGCGTTTCGGTCCCAAAACTCGGACTGAAGCACAAAAGGAGGGGGAGTATCTATATTCATCAAAGATACCTACAGCTCCAGGCTAGTGGCACTGCACGAAGCATCGGAAACCATCCATGTACAACTAACAGTGGGAAAAACTGCCTTTCAGTTTGTAGCCTGCTACAGAACACCCTCCCTATTACAGGAACCCCACTTGGCATTCCCAAGAACACTGGAGAATATGAAGGTCTCTCTAAACACTATGTTATTGGGTGACTTCAACTACCCAAACATTGACTGGGAAAACTACTCAAGCCCAAACACCCTTGCCCAACGGTTCCTTGAATTTATAAACTCTAACGCAATGGAACAAATGGTCACCACTCCCACAAGAGGGAACAACATATTGGACCTGGTCATCACCAACATGGGGACTCTATGTTCCACACCAGAGGTAAACCCCTCATTGGTAAAATCAGACCATAAACAAATTTCCCTGGACATCCATATCCCGTCCCCACCCCTAGCCAAGGAAATCAATGTAAAGAATTTATCCAAAGCCAACTTTGCACTTCTCAAGACTGAGGTGGAATCCTTCAAAGCCCCTGGGCCAGAGGATAATACAGCCCAATCCGCAGAATCCTTTACAAATGCATTCTATGAGCACCTGCAGGAATGCATGGATTGTGCTATCCCAAATAAAACCAAGACTCCCTCCTCCAAAAACAGGAGATCGGTCTGGTGGACCCCGGCCATAAATAAGCTATACAACAGAAGGAGGAAGCTACTACATGACAGAGCAAAATCCCAAAAAGGGAAGGCATCTCTGATCAGTATTAGCAAGAAACTTCGATCCCTCATAAAATCATCAAAGGCCAGTTTCAAAAGAAAAATTGCCCTAGACACTAAAGATAATCACAAGGCCTACTTTAGTTATGTCAGAAACATGGGCGGAAACTCCCAGATATGCTCTGAATTATTGCATAACAGTACAAAATATACCGAACCTACAGACATAGCCAACATCCTGGCAGACAGATTCAGCACAAACTCCCCCCCCTCCCCCCCAAAGGAGCAAATGCCTATCCCAACTGAAATGTAACCTCCCTGACATCACAGATGCACAGGTGAAAGCTGCCCTCTCCAAAGCAAAAAACACAGTATCTATGGGACCGGACAGTGTCCCAGGCTGTGTCTTACACAAGCTCCAAGAAGAACTGAACCCACACATTAAGTCAATGTTCAAACTTAGCCTTACTACAGGATATGTACCCAAAGAATGGCGTACAGCTACAGTGGTCCCATTCCACAAAGGTGGTGCCACAATGGACCCTGGAAACTATTGCCCCATAAGCCTGACTAGTCTGGTCTGTAAATCTATGGAGCGTATTATCATGGAACTCATAAACAAAGACATTGGGAGCCTCCAGACACTGGACCCTACCCAATTTGGCTTTGTTAAGGGCAGATCTTGCCTCTTAAACCTAGTTGATTTCTTTGAAACAGTTACCAAAGCCATAGATGAGGGCAAGGTAGTTCACACAGCCTACCTGGACCTCGCAAAAGCCTTCGAAACAATACCCCACTCGGGCATCATAAATAAGCTTATCAGCTTAAATATCAACCTCTATATCACAAGATGGGTTGCAAACTGGCTCAGAGATAGAACCCACATGGTCAGAATCGCAATTGCCATGTTCGAATCCAAACCAGGTACAAGTGGCGTTCCACAGGGCTCAGTTCTTGGACCTCTCTTGTTTAGTATATACTTCTCTGAGGTTCAGGCTAACACGGGGGGATTATGGCTGACAAAGTTCGCAGATGACTGCAAACTGGGGGCCATAATCGAACCTTCAGCTGACACAAGTATCCTCCAAAAGGGTTTCACAGAGATGGATGCTTGGTGCCAGAACCACGGCCTCAAGCTAAATGCTAAAAAGTGCATAGTCATCCCCTTTGGGAAAAAACAAGGTGCCCACAAATTACCACATAGGTGGTAATCCATTAAGTATGGAAGAAGTAATTAGAGATTTGGGGACCAACGTAGATAGTAATCTCTCCTTTGATAATCACATTGCCAAAGTGGTTAGAAAGACCTTCTATATAGCCCATCTTATCACGAAAGTGTTCGCATCTGGATCAAGAGAGGCCATTGTGCCCCTCTACTCGTCACTCATCAGGCCCATAATTGAATACAATGCCCCTTTTGGGATGTGCCTTACCCGATACCTGCAGCAACTGGAGAGACCCAAAAAATACCTCACCAAGAGGATCATGGGCTACAAACTGATGTCCTATGCAGCTCGACTAAAGAAACTCCAGCTCTACTCAGTTGCTTACCGCCTACTCAGAGGCGATCTATGCCTGACGTACAAAGCCATGTCAAATCTAGAATTAATAGACATGCTCCACCTCAAAACATCCAAGTCCCTTAGAGCTACACGCTCCGGGGATCTAAACCTCAGCACAAAAATAAATAGGACATGCTGGAGGGACAGATTCATTTCCCAGAGGCTCCCCTCACTCTGGAATAGAATTCCAGTTCATGTTAGACATAGCCCCCCACTGACCCTCTTCAAGCAAAATTTGGACGCGTGGATGGGAAATCACAAATTCACCCCTGGGATCTCTCCTGTGTCCCTGCGAGACAGAGGCACAGTAAACTAATCTTAAAAGGGTACCTTCTGTGACCTACTTTACAGAGGCACAGTAGGCTAATCTAATAGGGAGGCAGAAGCCAAATACACTCTGGCTAGGCTTATAAATGCCCTAGGGCAGATAGCCTAGTATCTACCTATGAACCTATGAACCTATGAACAACAGTACTGCTCAATACTTTACAGGTCTGGCCTCACTTTACATCTACCTGTGGCCCACAGCTTTTGTAGCACATACATAACTGTTAAACTGTCAAGCTGGAATGGTATGGGGCAAAGTGTGAGTACTCTGGGTACATGACTGGAGGGGACTCGTACATGTCAGAGTTACATATATGACTAACAATGTGTAGCCTGCACTGATGTTGAGTGAGTGTGCTACTGGCATTCTTCAACTAGATTCATATCAACAGTGATCAATAGCTGTCACAGCGTGACACTTGAGAGACATGTATCGGGAAGAGTTCATGGTGTATGTACCTATCCTGCTATCTTTTGCAGGCATGGGGTTGGACACTGGAACATTTGGACACAAAGTTTCTTAGTTTACCCATCATACAGCTACTACTACAATCATTTATTTACCTGTAAAACATGTGGAGAAAATATCTGTTAACACTACCTATTTGTACACATATTCAGGATTACTTGTCTGTAAATATTCGCACATCTTAGTACCACTCCCTGGAGTCAAAGCATGTCTGTGTGTGCAAAAATGAACAAAATTATCTATTTCTCAACACACTGAGCTACTGGGGAACCGCTGTCTCTTGCTTAAGTGATTTCTGCCTAATACTCACTTGGCTAGATAGTCTGCCTTGTAATCTAAGTGGAGTGTCACCAAAGACTGTAGTGACAGTTCAACATACATGCCTGACAGAGTTATTGTACTGTATATTAATCCTTTGAAAGCAGGTGTACACATATAACCCCTAGTGGATGTGAATATGCATGATCTCTACACAGTATAGCAGGGTGCTGGGTTGCATACCCAACCCGTATACATTTGGACATCATATATTTGCAGTCTCCACCTATTACACTGTCTATACATGCCTGCATCAGCATACCACATTCAAGACTACATCAATCTGATATGCAAAGGTTAACACAAGGTAATGCTGCAGGGGCACACTGTAATCCATTACACATTACTAATCAGAGTTCAGTTGTTAGTGCAAGGCATATTTCATATTTCATTTACATCTTATTTTACACATTCTATTTCTTCAACAACAAACCAGATTAGACACAATGGTTTGTGGTATACATCTTTATTTGAGTAGCATGACACAGTGCTTTCTTACAGTTGATATTCTACATTCAGTACTACTGCATATCCTGTAGATCATTATTGGTCTGACAAACTTTTTATTTATTCAGTACACTCAAAATGCACTATACCTACCGGCAGTAAACAATGCTATCCTTCTTATTCATTACACTATATACTGCAAGATAAATCTGTACTCACCAGACTCTTGTCTCAACCTTGCCAATCTGTCACCATGGGCCGCTAGGTTGCTAGCTCTCTCCTCTGCAGCTGTAGGGGAAAAAAACATTAAGATACATGTCTATCACACACTCAGGCTAGATTTTGGTACTGATATGGGTGAGATACTTACTCACTACTGGGGCATCCCCATATCGAGCTTCTTGGATCCATTGGGCCAAAAGTGCCCCCTTCTTATGCTTTAGGTTGGTATAATGATGCCGCACCTGCTCACCAGTTGGGGGATTCCAGTAGCACTAGTGAGATCATGTACAAGATGGTCCCAGGCCTCTGATTTGTACTGTGAGCCCTGATACCGGCCCTGCAGCAGTCTGTGGTTATGGTCTTTAACAAGGAGCCCAGACATGACCCTGGACTCCAAGATACCCCAGCGCTGTGCCTGGAAGCACATTCCCTCTTAAACTACAGAGATAGCCCCTGCAGTGATCAAACTACAACAGCCTCTGGCTATTTTCCCACCTGTGTGGTTTAAATAAGGCCATATTCCCACCCTTTGCCATCATTGAACCATTTTTGAAAATTCTGAGCACAGCTCAGTGGTGTGCAAACCTGCTAAGCTGAGTTGAGGAGTACTTAAATGGGCAAATGCTGAGCAGTGCTTAGCGGTGTGCAAATCTGCTCAGCTGGGTTGAATACTGCTTAATATGAGACTTCTAAGCAAGGCTCATACTGGCTGAGCAAAGCTAAGCACTGCTGAGCATTGCTCAGTTTTCATTTTAAAAAATATTTCAGAATTGCAAATGAATTAATCATTACTGACATATTAGTAAGTGTATATAATTTACTTTACATGACATCCCCCTATATGATCTCATTATATTACCTTGGGGTATGACTATACTGTATGAGACACTTGTGTTTACATGAGTGATTTCACATGTTATATCCTCTGACACTTTAATTTTGGACCAGCTACACTACCCTGGTTAACAAATATCAATTACTACATCATTTAAAAAAAAACATTTTTAACAATGCTTTCCCATGTAAAAATGAAAGGCTTGTCTTGGTACTCGAACCATGAGCTGCTGCATGCACAGCCGGAACTCTTACCACTACACTATCGTTTAGTGAGGACTTTAGCTATACAGTTGTATTTAACTGCTATAAGATGTTTAAGCATTGCTGAGCAAAGCACTGCAATGTGCAAACCCACTCAGCTATGCTTAAACTTCACTTGTAATGGAAAACAAAAATAAATTTAATACAACCACTTTAATTACATATATTAATACTAATGCTGATTCATATTTGGTAATGCACTACCTGTCATTCTATTAACTTTCTAAGCCTGTATGAGCAATATTTTTAAACTTTGCCCTATTTTGGTACCTTTGTCCCATGTTTATTTCATGGCTTTATTCAGATTTATTGATGGAAGAGGTGGAGGTGTGTGCATACCTCTCAACTGTCCAGATTTTCGCAGACTGTCCAGATGTCTGGCTCATATTTTTGTTTTGTTCCTCATAAAATTTGTGGTTTTCTGCAAATCAATGTGATGATCTCAGGATTGAAGTCACTAAGTAATGGCATACATTTAAGTTTCAGACTTCTAATCCTTCAAAAATGTATGTTCAAACAAACCCTGTTACTCTATCAACTTTCTAAGTTTATAAGAGTAGTACTCAAAATATATTCATATTTTTGGACCTTTGTCCAGATTTTTGGCACTAAGAGGTTGACAGGTGTGTCTGTATGTCCGAGGACACACTTGTACTATAAAGTGCCGTAGGGCACTTTGACAATGCAGGGGGTGTGTTATAGTTCCTGTCACAAACACCCTGCATTGCTTCCCATTCGCAATCCTGTTTTCAGTGTCCATGGACACTGAAAGCATTGTAAAGTGCCTTACAGCACTTTCACAATGCAGGGGGTGTGTCACAGTACCTGTTACACACCCCCTGCATTGCTTTCACTGTAATTCATTGCTTTCAGTTTCCATGGACACTGTTTTCATTTGTAAAGTGCCATACATACCCAACATGTTTTTATGGGTTGTTTAAGTTTTTAATGTGACTAGTTAAAATCTGTTCAATCAGTTGGATGACCAATAGTTGTGCTCTTTTAATGAAGTAATTAATTGTACGTCTTATTTAAGTGTCTGTGGTGTTTCAAAATGTATTCTGATAAAGTTCCGTGGGAGAAATGAAAGCGCTTAATACTTTGTATTAAACACAAGACTGCTGTTGGTCCACTGTTGTGTTTATTTCTTCTTGACTGTGTATTGCATTGCTTTGCCTTCATTGGTTCCAATGTGCCAGACTGAGTTTTTTTGGTAAACTGTAAAACTATATCAAAGTACTTTTCTGAAAACTTCGAAATTTGAAAAGCTCTGTCACCTTGCTTTATGATTACAGTCTTGCTTTAGCAAACAAGAACAACCCATTTATATTCTCTGAAGAAAAGGAGTTCAGAGTCTTTGCATAAACTAAAAAAAAATATTGTCAACCACAGACCTATACTACTGCTGGCAGTGCTGAACCTTAGATCCATTTTTTGGCCGTTATAGCAGGTTACTGTAAAGAAAAATGCCTCTGTGACAGGTAATTTTTCTGACAGGTTAAATTTGGCTATTCTCTGGTGAGTGACTGCAGGGGGGGGGTATTTCTTTTTACTCATGACACTCAGGAAGGTTGGACCCATTGTCTGATTATCTTAATGACTTGTGGTCAGATGGAAAGATATCCAGCACAGGACAGGGGAGGTTGAGTCAGTTTTTTTTAAAGTTTTGGTATAAGTAGTTTCTTTAAATTGAAACTGCATGTACAAATGTTTTTTTTTTCACTAGTCAGTCTTCAGCCATCATGCTTCTTTGCTATCCTAGACCACTGAGTGTTACTATAGGGTGCAGCTCCACACTTCAGAATAGATCTGCATATCTACATAGCGAGGGAAAAGAATTTGAGACTATCCATAAACTCCTGTCATATGCTGGACACAGATATGTGGAACCAATTTTAACCTCCCCCCCCCAGTCCAAATACATGTGCAATGGGCTTGGAAACAGATGTTCACACCCATTGCAACTCCTTCATGGTAACAGGGCTTTCATTAAGCAGCACTTGCAATGTTGTGCAGCACATAAGATGCTCAGTCCACCTCTACCCCAAACACACCTCAAACCTCTCAGAACCAATCTCAAACCAGAATTGTGGGCAGAGAACAAGGGCAGCTTATATTTATGCCAGATATAAATCTTTTATACTGCTAACAGATTGAAATACCAACAACATAAGCTGAATACATGGTTCATACCAAAGGGGAAGGGCCACAAGTGATTAGTACAGGTACTAGTATTTTTAAAACATACTGTTTTTTAATAAAAACTGTTTTGAAGAATCTACCTGTTGAATGCATACGTCCTCTGTGTAAGTAGTTTTAAATGATACTGTAGTATTTTTGTACTTTTGCTGTTATGTACCTACACTATAACAAATATCACCTACCAAAATATTTTATTTATTTGTTTGTTTATTTATTTATTTAGTTTTTATTCTTTCTTATTGTAGAATAGCTATAGTGAAATAAGCTGTAATCAGAATAATGGCAATAGTCAAATATTAGATTTGCATATACATCTACTACATAACACAAAGAGTAGTTAGTGTGGAGATCAGCATGGAATTGATCAGTACTGGTCCCAAGCAGTGGCATTTAATGGCCATTGTTATTGTATTCTTAATCCCTTGGATGTCATTACGTGAGTGATTAGCTCTGATAGTCCCAGGCTAACCTAGGTATTACAGTTAATTACACTTACAAGAATGAGACTGCAGTAGTTTCAATTCCACTTCCTTTTCATTATGATAGCAATGGTTACTCGTGCATTACACAGTGATTACATCCATAAAAGCATTGCAGCATAGAAGGTGATGTATATTATGAAATAACTATTTAAAGTCTGCATACAAATCAGTAATTAACCAGTTTCATTGGTGTTTAGCTGTAGGACATGCCACGTTCAAAGCATGACAAAATATATTTTATCTCATATTATACTACTTGCAGTTGTTTACTGAAATCTACAAAGACTTCTGGAGGTAGAAACATAGGAACAATACTAGGCAACTGGTCAAGGGGGCTTTAAAATGCCTAGCCATATACAACATTAAGGAGAAATACTTAGTCAAGGGGGGCAAAAAATGTCAGCCATATAGATACTTAATCAAGGGGGCCATAAAATGCCCAGCCATATGCAACATTAAACAGAGCTACTTAAAGGTTCTTGCCACATTTGTCAAACACTTAATAGTGATCATTTCCCAAACTGAGCAGAGCCTTACATACCCCTGCATTAAATGCTGGTCTACCTGTCCAGTTGTCATAACAAGCTCTAAATGTAGCTAATGTAGTCCTTCGTTTGACCTGTACTGGTAGTTTATTCCATAATTTGAAAATACTTTGAGTTAGGAACATATACCTTCAACAAATCCTGTTTATTTGTTGGTGCAGATTTAAGCTCCTAATATTAATAATTGTAAAGCCATTGATTTTACAAAGACCAAATTCAAATGGGATTGAGTCCTTCACAGCTCAAAATGTCCTTTAAAGCTAAATGAAATTTGCATCCAATGGCTTGTAGTATTTTACAACAAAATTGTCTTTTATTAGTTGTATTACTAATTTTATTATGTGTAACAAAAAAAAGCTCAGTAAAATTTGCCAAAAAACCTTCACCAGAATCTAAGGATCTTGTTACGACTAATAATCTTAAAATAATACATTTATCATTTTGGATATATTTGGGCACAGCAATTGACTTAAGTAGTCCCAGTAACTGGAAAGAAAATTACTGTTTTAATGTAAACAGTTTATACAGTAAAGATTAATATGCATTGGAAGGAAATAAGGAAAATTATTATTTAAATCTAAACATAGTTCTTACAGTAAAAATTAATAAGGACTGGATGAAAATGAAATTTACTATTTAAATGTGGATCAAGTTTATACAGTAAAGATTAATAAGGACTAGAAGAAAATGAGTTTTTTCATGTCAGTGAAAAAAACAAAAAACAAAAAAAAAAACCACAAAAACAAAAAAAATACAAAGAGATTTAAATAAATCTGGGATTTCATGAACTTCCTTGTGATATTATTCACAGAGCCCTGCTGGATAAAGAAACTGAAATGAAATCTCCATATCTCGCAAACATTTCACAGAATCAGTGCTTGCTTTTTATAATTTTATTAAATAATGTATTAGGTTAGTGAAGTGCTATTCATAGGTAGGTACTAGGCTATCTGCCCGAGGGCATTTATAAGCCTATCCAGAGTGTGGCAGCTTTCTCCACCCCATTGATTTATTAACTGAGCCAATGTCAAGAAGAGCCAATGAAGTGATCAAAGGGGTGTATTTTCTGTTACCCATCCACTCGTCAAGGTTTCTTTTGAAGAGTGTTAGTGAAGGGCTCTGCCTAAAGTAGTTAGGAATTTTGTTCCAAAGCATGGGGTGTCTCCCTGACAGGAATCTATCCCTCCAGCATGTTCTATTTATTGTCATGGCGAGGTTTAGCTCACTAGAGTGAGTGACTTGCAGTGACTTGGATTTCTTTAGGTGGAGCATGTCCATCAATTCTGAGTTGGACATGGCTTTGTACGTCAGGCAGAGATCACCTCTGAGTAAGTGATATGCCACTGAGTACAGCTGGAGTTTTTCCAGTCAGGCTGCATAGGACATATGTTTGAGGCCAGTAATCCTCTTGGTGAGGTACTTTTGTGGTCTTTCCAGCTGTTGGAAGTGTCTTGTGAGGTACATCCCAAATGGGGCATTGTACTCTATGATGGGGCTGATGAGTGATGAGTAGAGGGGCACTATAACCTCTTTATTTCTAAATGCAAACCCTTTAGTAATTAGATGGGCTACACAGAAGGATTTTCTAACTACTTTGGCAATATGATTGTCAAAGGAGAGATTAATATCTACCTGGGTCCCCAGATCTCTTATTATCTCTTCTGTATTAAGGGGGCTGCCACCTATGTGGTAATTCATGGGTGTTTTGTTTTTCCCAAATGGTATGACTATGCATTTTTTGGCATTTAGCTTGAGACCATGACTTTGACACCAGGTGTCCGTTTCAGTAAGGCCCTTTTGAAAAAGGTCCGTGTCAGCTGGTGAGCAGGTTATGGCTCCCAGTTTGCAGTCATCAGTGAACTTGGTTAGCCATAGTCCTCCTGTGTTTGCCTGTACTTCTGAGAAGTATATGCCAAACAGTAGGGGTTCTAGGACCGTGTCTTGTAGGACACCACTTGTGACTGGTTTACAGTCGGACCTGGAGCCCGCTATTCTTACCGTATGAGTTCAGTCTGTAAGCCAGTTGGCAACCCATCTCATGACGTAGAGGTTTATGTTCAGGCTGGTTAGTTTTTCTATAATTCCCGAGTGGGGAATGGTGTCAAAAGCCTTGGAAAGGTCAAGGTAGGCTGTGTGAACCACCTTCCCCTCATCTATGGCCTTGGTGACTGTCTCAAAGATGTCAATCAGGTTTAGTAGGCATGATCTGCCCTTAACAAAGCCGAACTGGGTCGGGTCAAGTGTTTGGAGGTTCCCAGTGTTAATGAGTTCCATGTTGATCTGCTCCATAGCCTTGCAGACCAGGCTAGTGAGGCTTATCGGGTGATATTTACCAGGGTCAGTTGTGGCCCCTCCTTTGTGGAGCGGAATAACCATTGCTGTGCACCATTCTATGGGCACGTAGTCCGTGGAGAGGCTGAGGTTGAACAGTGTGTTAAGGTGAGGGGTTAATTCATTCTGTAGTTCATGCAAGATGCAGCCTTGGACACCATCTGACCCCACTGACGCTGTGCTTTTGGCTTTTGAAAGGGCTGATTTCACCTGTGTGTCTGTGATTTCCGGGGCACTACACTTTTCCAGTATATCTGTGGGCCCTTTTGGGGGTGGGGGGTGTGAAGCTTGCACTGAATCTATCTGCCAGGATGATGGCAATATCAGTAGGTTCAGTATATTTTGTGCTATTTTGCACTAGCTCAGAGCATATCTACGAGTTGCCACTTTGATTCTTGACATAGCTAAAGAAGGCTTTGTGGTTATCTTTCGAATCCTTGACTATTTTTCTTTAGAAGTTAGCCTTGGATGATTTTATGAGGGTCCTTAGTTTCTTACTGATACTGATCAGGGATGTCTTTCCTACTTCGGATTTGCTTTTTTCTAAACTAGTTTCCTCCTATTTTTGTATACCCTGTTTATGGCAGAGGTCCACCAGACTGGTTTCCTTCTCTTAGGGGAGTGAATCTTGTTTTTGCTAGGGATGGCACAATCCATGCATCCTTGTAGGTGCTCATAGAGTGCATTTGTAAAGGTTCCTGCATCTTGGACACTGTTATCTTTTAGCGTGGGGGGCTGTGAAACTTGCCACCTCTGTCTTAAGTAAGGTGAAGTTTGCTATAGAAAAGTTTTTCACTGTGATTTCCTTGGTTAGGGGTGGTGGTGTAGTGTGGACATCCAGAGTAATTAGTATTAGTCTGATCTAACCAGGGACGGGTTGACCTCCGGTGCGGAACACCTGTCACCTGTGTTGGTGATGACCAGGTCAAATATGTTTTCACCTCTGGTAGGGGAGTTTACCAGCTGATCCAGGGCATTTGAGTTGATAAATTTCAGGAAGTGCTGGACCTGGAAGTTTGTACTTGAGTAGTTTTCCCAGTTAATGGTAGGGTAATTGAAATTGCCCAATATCAGGGTGTTTGGTAGGACCTTCATGTTTTCCAGTGTCTCCAGAAAGGCGGAGTGGTGGTCCTGGGTCATGGAGGGTGATCTGTAGCAGGCCACAATTTGCATTGCAGATTTTCCCAATGTTAGTTGCATATGGATGATCTCAGAGGTATCATGCTGTGCCACTAACCTGGAGGTGTAGGTATCCTTGATAAATATGGATACACCCCCTCCTTTTGTATTTCGGTCCATGTTCTGTGGCCGAAATGTGTGGTATGAGTTGTAGCCCCGTAGTGCTGGGGTGCTCTCTGGAGCCTTGAACCAGGTTTCAGTTACTGCACAGATGTCGATGTTCTCCATACTGAGGAGTGCTTTGAGCGTGTGCATTTTGAGATTTAAACTCCTGGCGTTGAGTAGCATAACCCTCATTTTTTATTTGTGCTGTTTACGGTGGTGGGTTTGAGTTTTGAGCCTTGCCTAAAAAAGGCACTATGGGGGCAGCAAGAGCCTTGGCCAGTATTCAAAAGCCTAGGGTGACAGGTGCAATCCATCTCTTGTGAAGCAATGAGGCTTGTTGAACATGTCGTCCTAGGCTGACAGACACTGGATCCCCTTTGAATGACACCAGAAGCTTATCCAATTGTTGAAATTGATCATTTTTTTCTTTATACTGTGGTATCATTCTTGGTGAGGGCAGGATGTTACTCAGGGTCAGGGTCATACCCGCTTGGGCCACATGATCAAAGAGCTCTTCCATGTCTCTTTTCATGTAGTCCAAAGAGGTACATCTCAGGTCATTCACACCAACATGAACAATGACAGAGTCATATTTGTACTTGTTCTGGAGTGACCTGAGTGCTTGTGTTATGTGGCGGATTCTGGCTCCCGACAGGCAGCTAACAGTAACCTTCTCCTTGTCCAGTCTAGTGAGTGGGACATCCATGTGCCTAACTATAGAGTTGCCTATTACTAGTGTGCTAGGTATGTTATTTCGCCTTAAGGGCTGTGATTGTGCGGCACACTGATTTTGTGTTTTATGTGTTGTCTGGTTTGTGACAGGAGGTGCAGGTTTTTTGGGTGTCTGCTTTGGAGGTCTGTGATGCTTTTGCAGGTTTTTATTTACTGCCTCTGAGTATGATTTTGTGTATTTATGTGTATCTTTTGCCAGTGCTGGTTTAGTATGTCTATGTGAGGCTGGAGGTGTGGTGCAAGTGTTAACCTTCTCATGACTGCCTGTTCCAGTCTTGGGTGGAGAGAGCTTAGCCTCCAATTTAGCTATATAATTACATCTCTCGCATATGTTAATGTTTTGTGGTAGGAAGAGAGGGTTGTCTGTGTACATGTGGTAGTTGTAACATTGCCTCAGGATACCCAGGTTCACCAGCTGGACTAGAGAGTATACCTGAAATTGCCCTTTGGTCATGCCTGAATAGTAGGGTGAGCTGCTTAGTCACTTGGTTGGTGAAGGGTGAATAATGAGCCTTGCTCTACTGGGCAATCAAGTGTCAGGGTATATTAGTGTTTGCTATTAGGTCTGAGCAAGTGCTGGACTATAGGATGCTTTTTAAGTGCTTAGGATGAGAGTTAGACTACTTTCAAGGGAAAAATTGAAGACAAGACTTGGTGGAGCCAGGAATAATTTAGCCCTAGCTAACCAGTGCTGCCCAGACATGCAAAATCATGCAAATGCAGTTTTTACAGCAGGGAAATTAAAGAGATAGAAATTAGCCCAAAATGGCCTATAAACTACTAACTTCTGGACTGGAACCACTCCTCCAGGGACAGATGGCTGCTCAAAGCTCCCTCTCTCATAGGTGAACAGAGAAACCTCCTTCTATCCAAGTAAGGTATGGGCAACTCAGAAACTTGTAACACAGCCCTGAATTCAGCACTAGCCCGAAAACTGGACTATACTAGCTTAGAAAGGAGGGAAATAAGGAATTTTTCTTTGAAAAGATAAGGCAAAAACAGTAAAAAATACACTTAAAACAGTTTTAAACGACTACAAACAGTAAAAAATACACTTAAGGCAGCTTTAGATGACTACAAGCAATCAGAAAAGGCTTTTAAACAAATTACCCAGTCAACCAGTAAAAACATCTCAAAACTGAGCCCTGTTCCTGTAGTCTTCAATCAGACAAGTTCTAACTGCACACTCCTGGGGTGCAGCGGAACCTTTTCCAAAAAAGAAGGCCTGGATTAGTGCTCAAGTTATAAACAAAGCTAGATTCAGCAGGCCTGGATCTAGTCTATGCTACAGCAAACAAGGTGCACCAATTTCAGTAAGAAACAGTTCAAATATGCAAACACTATAAGCCTTTAACCAGAAATTCCCAGCTCAGAAGAGCAGGCAGAGTCCTGCCTCTCCTCCCACAAGAGAGCAGACCACAAGCCTTCTTAATGTAAAACAGCTGGTCTGAAGCCCAAGTGCTTAAACCAAAAGGCTTAGAATGCAATATATTCAGTAATCTTCAGTGACAGAGGAGCTTTGCAGTCCTTAGACTATGCTCCTTTATACTATACTCAATCAATGTATAAGTTAAATTGTCAATGGTAAATATCAAGCAGTCACATGGAGTAACACTGTGGGGTCTTTCCACCACTGTCTCAGAGACTTTGTAGAATAAACTTAACAAAACCCTTTTCTCTCTCCCTTCTGTTAGACTAGTCTCTCTTTATTTTTTTATCAATTGAAAGCTATTTTCAAAATTACCAGTTTTGTTCTGTTCACTTCATGGACTCATTTTTCAACTCCTAGATTTCCATTTTGAATGTTACTAGTTGAAAATAAAGTTTCTGCATCTCCTGACATTGCTGTTTTATTACCTTTCTAGTTGTAACTGATCTAAAACTTACTTGGTACTTGTTTCTTTGATAACTGCAGCATCATATAAAACTGCTTACACAGAAAGTAAGGACTGTCAGTGGATGCTGATAACTGCAGCATCATATAAAACTGCTTACACAGAGAAGGTAAGGACTGTCAGTGAATGCTGATAACTGCAGCATCATATAAAACTGCTTACACAGAGAAGGCAAGGACTGTCGGTGGATGCTGATAACTGCAGCATCATATAAAACTGCTTACACAGAGAAGGTAAGGACTGTCAGTGAATGCTGATAACTGCAGCATCATATAAAACTGCTTACACAGAGAAGGCAAGGACTGTCAGTGGATGCTGATAACTGCAGCATCATATAAAACTGCTTACATGGAGAAGGTAAGGACTGTTGGTGAATGCTGATAACTGCAGCATCATATAAAACTGCTTACACAGTGGGAGTAAGGACTGTCAGTGAATGTTGGTAACTGCAGCATCATATAAAACTGCTTACACAGAGGGGGTAAGGACTGTCAGTGAATACTGAATCCCTGTGTTAAGGTCACTTGTTACCCTTGTGGTTGATATTTATCTGACTCATTAGGGGTTGTGGTAACAATCTTACTTCTGACATAATATTATAACATCATCTATAACAACTCACAAATTATAAGCTAAAATAGCATAATAATTCATTATCAGATGATCATATCAAATGTTAAAATTCTATAAAATGGAAAGGCAATTAGTCTGGAATAATGTAGTATTTTACCCCAAAACTGTAATGTTACATTGGGCCACCCAACAGCCATCAACCTGTTAACATTCTAATTGTTAGGCGACACCAACCTGGATTATAGGGAGAAGTCTTCCTACCTATGCCTGTCTATCTATCTATCTATCTATCTATCTATCTATCTATCTATCTATCTATCTATCTATCTATGTGGTTTATCTAGCTGTCTATGTATCCAACTATATTTATTTAAATCTCTCATTTACAACATCTCCATATCATGCCAATAAATACACACACACACACACACACACACACACACACACACACACACACACACACACACTACAGTCTTCAATAATTCCCTAATTAAGCAATGACTGGGATTCATGGGGCAGTGCCTCAATGCACTATACAGATATTGCACAGACTAGTGATTAATAGACATGATTAACAAACCAGGGGTCTGTATCATGAGTAGACAGCTGAGCTGCAGGGAGCTGGATGATGCAGAAAGGAAACTACATAAATGAAGCAGATTGACACAGGTGACAGTGTGCAAAGAAGGGCAAGACAACACTGATTCTCACACTGCATTGCACAGAACTCATAAAAATATGAAGAAAGGTAAAACAGGCAGAGGCCGGACCTCTAATTAGATCATTAAAAGGGGTGGAAAGAGGAGTACAGGAAAACAAAAGTAGGAGTAAAGAAAGCATAGGAACACACAATAGGAGCATTATACTGTAAAGTAGGGTGGGGGTGTGCAAGGCATGGTATATTTGTATCTATAGATCTAGCTATCTGTATATCTATATCTATAGACATAGGCGTAGACATGATGCTAGGGTAATCCTATGGGCTAGGCTTGTAAAGGCTCCAGGGCCATTAGCCTAGCACACACCTATGAACCTATGACATAGATATTGATATAGCTATAGATATAGATGTAGATGTAGATGTAGAGGTTAGCATAATGGTTAACATATTTGCCTCACAGACACAAGGTGCAGGGTTGGATTATCACATGGGTTAATTGGCTAGGCTTAAAATGGCTCACAAGGGCAGTTAGCCTAGTACTAATCTATGAGCCTATATATATATATATATATATATATAGCTGTAGACATAGATATAAATATACAGATAGATAATGAGAGAGAGAGGAAGGAAAAGCTGGCACAGGTGAAAGGCTCAAGGAGGAAGAATGGAGGAGAAGGAGGCAGTCAGCTGGTCACACAAACACACACAGAAGATGACAGATTAGGAAAGGTGGATTTAGACAAATGTGGGGGGGGCTGATGTGAGACAAACAAACTAAGAGTAGACAACTTACTGCCAACAGCATAGGATATGAGCAGCCTGCCAGTTGCTAATGAGCATAGATGACCTTTACTGAGACATAGCAGCTGCTGGGCCCATTTCTGTTTGGGTCATGCTCACTTCTGGTGGCTGGATGGCACTTGTCAGCTGGTCCAATGACTCTGCTAATTGCTTGTTTTGGTGGAGTTTGTGCATGGTGACCCACTATGCCATTACTTTATCAAGTCACACCATTAATGCATGCTCTGCTACAGTTAGGGTCAGTGAATGAGGTGGTAAACTACCTGGGATTGTCAGGAACTGTGTGTGTGTCTTTCGGCTTTTCCCGGTTAGGGGTCGCCACAGCGGAACTCCGGTCCGCTAATGATTGGCAGTAGAGTTTTACATGCTGGCTTGCCGGGCCTAACGCACAACCTTCAACGAAGGAACGCCCATTCACGCATGTCGTCACACAGTAGACGCTTTAACTGAGAATCGAACGGGCAATGTCTAACTGTGAGGCGACAACGCTACCGCAGCACCACCATTGTCAGGAACTACCTCTGTGAAAAAACATTCACACTGCTCACAGCCTTAGCTCTAGCCTCAGACAGGCAGCGGTAGGCTGCCATGTCTATGTTTGTTGTGGATTATGGTGACCTGCAAAGGTGAGAAAATATACGAGGCAAGACATTAGTAATGAGTACCCAGAAGTGATATATCATTTATATTGCAGAAGAGGCCACAGTATGTGTCTAAGACTGCAGTGCAATCTACCCATGTTACCTCCTGCAGCAGCCAGCACCTTTCTGTTTATATTTTGCCTATGAGGAAAAATAAAATAGCTATGCAAGCCATTACATAACAGATGTAGATGTGACTGATACACAGATTACAGAAGAAAACTACAGTTGCTTATATAAATGCTAATAATCAGAACCCTGAAAAGCTTCCCACAGCCTAAAAACAGGAGTATATTAGCAACTGGTGTATGAGAAAGCAACAGCAAGTTCTAGTGCTGCCATCTAGTCGAACAAACTATGCTATCAAAATTATATGCAATGTAGCTGGGCAGATGCACTAATGTTAGGTGGAATGAAGCATCTGCACTGACATCTAGATGAAATGATCCAGAAACAGCTAATCTAAAGCAAGGAGGTGCAATAAAGCAGACGCAGCTACAGAATGACAGTTCAGTGAAGTGAAGCAGAAGTGTGACATGCTGACTCTGTCCCATGTCCCATAAAGCAAGTGCTGCAGCAAAACAGCTGCAAACTACAGCACTCACAATATACGTTCACCTCCAGCAACTACCCTGGAATATCCTGGCATCAGTCAAAAGAATGACATAATATTAATAACATACATGTAAAAAACAGAAAACAAATGTATTGAAGGCAGTACTGTACACAGTAGAAATGCAAAGTGCTTTGGGACACTCCTTGCCTCATCTCTGCTTCCCACATTCAATGGCCCCCAGGTTTACTTAAATGTAGGTTGTATGTAGGATTCCAGTTGCACTAGAAAGCTGGTCTGCCAGGCTGAACCTAGCATCTGTATTCCTAAAAGGATCTAAATATTGCCTAACAACAACTCCATAAACTGGCTGTGTAGAGATGTGGCACAACATTGCTCTCCTTCACACATCAGGTAGATGCCCTCCATAGCATGATGCACTAGCAACTGCACCCATTTTTTAGCCTGTAACGGACTATAAATTTTTTGCAGTTTATCACTGCACACAAAGCAGTGTTTGCATGTATGATTGGGAATGCACAATATACTGGTGATGAGTAGCAGAATGTGTCTACACCTTATACTGCTGGTGTGCTTCTATGAAACATAGCAATTCATAGACAAAGGTGGAATCTAGCTTATTTTGTATAAACATAGTGTGAGCTGCTATTTGTCACTAATATTTATAGCTGATCCACCTATTAGATATCAAAACATGCTGCAAGGAAAAATAATCGCTTTCACCCAGAAATGAAGCAGCAATCCTTCAGCAGAGAGGCCACATAAGAAACACAATGGACTGCATTAGTGTGGTAAGGGATATATTAACAGTATCAGACATACATGCAGGTTATCCTGCCAAATTCCTCTTGTAATGTTAAGATACGTATGTTAACAATCTTTTTCAGTTGTATGGCTACCCAGAACATTCCCCTGCAACCCCCGCAACTGTACACTTTTGAAATATTGTACCTGTCCACCTAAAACCATGGACAGAATGATAGACTACTGCAATAGGACAGGCACCATACATCCAATCTGATAAGTATTAAGTTACACCACTTTGGTATTTTGTTTTTCTGTTCCTGGGAGTAGGAAAACTTAAATAGAATGGTGGGAAAGTATCATTATAGCTGCTGACTGTACTGGCCTGGAAAACATTGCTTCACACAAAAATAGATTGTTTCTCTGCATCATACTAACTGCAGTCTCTGCTACAGGTATAATTACAGGGGATATCCACACATGTCCTGGGTCACCGTGTCACCCATGCTCTTCAGTGCCACCACATACCCCTTGTCAGGTAAGCTCCAGTACATGACAGCATGCGGAGTATCCATTTTAACTACATAAAGGCTGTCTGGTCACATAGGTAATGCTTCTTAGTGAGAGGAGGTGCACAACAGCTTTTGAAATACCATGTGAAAGGCAAAGTGGTGCACAATATCAAAGGCATGGGTGAGAGCAACCACACAATACTAATGTTAGAAGCATGTAAGTAACATGACAAGATAGGCTCACAGAAGGTATGCAGTGAAATAGTGGTTGTCCTCACTGTAGTAAACAACTAAACACTGATGAGTCATTCTTTGTATCCCTGCATAATGATGATGAGGGGACAGGTATCATACCAGGATAAGTAGAAAGGTATTCCAGAAGTGTCCATGTGCCATGCACTTTTCATGGAGTCGACACTGCTTAGTATCCTTAATGTTTAACCAGTAAGAGAACTCTGCTCTTTCTGACACCCATGAGCCCATATCGACAACTGCACCAGGGGTCTATAGCTACAATGGACATTCAGCATTAGGGGGTTGTTAGCACAGGTAAGTGTGCCATATATTCCAACATGAGTCCAACTGTCATTAGCATGCAGACCATGGGGCATGGGGATTGTAAGTGTGCACTAACACACAGTTATGTGCTGTATTATATACTTATAACACAAACCACTGCTCTGCTGGCACTTATTTAAGCTGGGTCAGCACAACAGGCTGATGCCACTGTCTGTCCAGGGTAAGATGATGAAACCAACATGCAACTTGACTAAAAGTCTCAGGACACACTTAGACTGTCTATCTCCCTCTTGATTGAGCCTACACCAACTACCTAGGATGCCACTATATTCTCCATCATACCCACTCTGGAATAAGCATAGTATGGCAGAGTGCCTTTCTTATCCTAAAGAAGCTCCACTTAGACTAACAGCACCACCACTATTGGTACTGAGCCTTCAGTATCAGACCAGTGCACTGCATCCAGTGTAAGATGCCCATAGGGGTTCATGCACTATCATTCTAAGGTCACTGTACATTAGAGAAACAACAGTCACTGACATATAGTGAAAAATTCTCTCTCTCTTTTCCTGAGGTGCATCAATCAAACTTGCACTGCCCACAACTCACTATCAAGCAAATATTACAATCTGGTTCCAAATGTGAAATTGAACAAACAAACACGAGCAACTACCCCCTTAAGGTGTCACTCTCAGCCTGAACTCAAGTGTTCCAAGCAAGTGTCTGTAAGCCTTCCATTAGCATTCACTTCCACCTGAATACAACATATAATGTCATATGCATAAGATCGACTCGCTTCCCTCTCTTCCTAGGTTAAACTTCTAATTCCAGGAATAGTATGAGCAATACTTAACCATTCAATACAAAATATGCAAAATCTAAAATTCAGGCATCATCCATGACATGCACATCTAAACACATGCAAATTCCAATAGCGGTTTATAGCAAAAAACATCAAATGTAACAGCTACACTGCCCTTAGCACCCAGGCAGATACATCTGCCTTTCTCAGCTATGACATGGAAACATAAAATTCACATGACCAAATGTCTGTGATCCAGGCTTTAAAAAGTTATAATCACTTCCTTTCAAGTATCAAGTTATCCTGAATAACTCACCCTGGGTCCCACATATCAGTTTTCTCCCCATTCCTCGTGTCTGCCACTACTTTCAAAATTCTGTCATAATAAAGCTAAGCATCTTCATATGTGTTTTGGGAAAACTAAAGAGTGTTCAATTTCAACATCTTCCCTGTAAAAGTAATGAGTATACAATGCTAACATTTTCCAAGCATGATTTGTTGTATAAAATCTTCATATTTCCCCAGTAACGGGAATGAGGCAGTAACCTATCACAGTCATGGAATTATATATATGCTTACCAATGCAAGATGCAGACAATCATGAAAAGTAAGAAAAATAAAATCCCAACCAATCACTACTTGACCTAGTTCATTTTGCAAATGCAAAAATCAAATATCCCAAGTAAATGGAATGAGGCAACAACCATCACAGTCATAGAATTATATAGATGTAAAAAAAAAAAATAACAAGCATAGGAATCTGTCTAGTTCCAACCTCACCACCATGAGTGCTGAGGAAAAAATAAAAGAAAAACAGAGAAAGTAGTGGTCTTAAAACTTAATTGATGAGCTCAGTCACAATAATTCCCAAAAATCATGAAACCCTGGTACTGTTCCAAAGCAACAAACCTTTATTCATCACAGACAAGTGATCCTCAGCAACAAAAATCAGAAATCCTAGATGCTTACCAATAAAAAAAAACAGACCATCATGAAAAGTAGTTTCCCAAATCATTACAACTTGACTCATTTCATTCTAAAAATGCAAAATGGCCTCAGGTAACATGTACTCAGTAAACAGAACCTGGGGATTGTCACCTACCAGAGTATCTATCCTTACTTCATACTTTTATTAATTCTTTGTAGACCAGCTTAGTCTCACTAGGCTAGTGGTCTCTTTTCAGGGAAGGTGGTATTTATACTACTAGGTCATCAGGCAACATCCTGTATGCTTTCTAATAGGTACTGAATCACACATACTCAAGCAGATGTGGCCTCAGTATACATCTTCTCTAAATGGCAACACACTCAGGAGTGCAGCACCATACTTATACACTACATTATCAACAATCCATCAACCTTGTGTGGGAATAGAACCCACAGCTTTCTGCACCAAAGGTGAGTGTGATACTAGTTGCACCACTGACACTGTACCATTTTCAGATAAATAAAGGGGGTAACGTGCATCAGTATGTGATGCATGTCATCCACTAATGCCAGCTGTCTACCATTTTCCACTGCCAAATTCATTTACTGGAAGATTTAGAAGCCTCTACTTGTGTCCTGTAAAGGAGCTTAAGTGCCCTTCTCTTGCTGACCATCTTCTCTTACCCACATATTCCTTTACACTATGATCCCAAGCTTCCAAATCATATTGGATCACCTTGCAATCAACTCTCTCATGTGTTCTTCTTAATACTATTTCTTTCTCCCCTTAGGCATATCCCTTCGATAGAAAAATACATCCTAATTTTTCAGCTTGACATCATTTGTCTTACACATGCATGCACACACACACACACACACACACACACACACACACACACACACACACACACACACACAAACACACACACACACACATGCACGCACTCACGCGCGCGCATGCACACACACACATTGACTATACAGAGCACATTTCAGTATATTCCTGCCAGATGGATTGTGCTGCAAGTTAATTTTCTGAAATCTTATACTTCAAACTTAGAACAATATCTCAGAAATTTAACTTTCTATCCTTTGAAGGACTTTGAAAAATGAGCAATCTGAAAACACAGGAAGAAAGAACAAAATGTCTATCAGGATCCCTTGAGAAGACTGATGATTCTGATACACTACAATTTAACTCTTTATTTGTTGATCTGGGAAACTGAAACACTTCAGAAATAACCATAAAAAGGTTCATATGGTAACAGTTCCCATACTCTGCATATAAGAATTCTGTGTTCTTTTTAATCAATAGTGTTACTTTCCCACTGGAAAATATATCTTGTATCAGCTTTAGACTCCATGTAAAACTGCTTTGCTAAAGACATCAAACGTATGCTTATAACTACCCGTATTTCCTTCTCACAATGATAAGGCCTTCATCTATTTAAAATATGGCTATAAAATAACAGTAAGTTTAATATTACTCATCCAGCTTTTATCATGAGTGTCTTCATTTGGAACTTATGATTGCACACATTTTCAAGCATTATCAGGGAATGTAGCATATATTATTATTATTATTTGACATTTGTTAACTGGGAAAGTCTGCCTGGGTCAGGAACCCATTTTCAGTAGAGGCCCAGGGAGAAAAGCGCCACAACAGTAAAGACAAAGATTACAAGGATATATAGTTTATATTTAGGAAGTATAGAATTACAATAAGTTTCAAGTTAGGCAATTGGTATACATTTACAACAAAGGCATAGTAGACTTACAAGACAATAATACAATAATAATAATAAGTTAATACTGTTAATATATGAAAAAGTTTTATGTTTATGTGATCTCTCAAAATAAAGAGGCAGCGTTGTGTAACATCACTGAAACTTTATTCCTCTAAAAAAAGAGAAAAGTTGTTGCTGTATTACTGTCTACCTTCAAAAACACCTCTGCAGCAAACCTTGGTTGCTTAACTTTATCAAAGTGATATTGCTTGAACTGAGAATACTATAAAATAAGCATATATTTTCAGTGGGCTTTATTTCTGCACATCCGAGTAAGACCTGCATGTCAACACTTTTAATGTACATTTATAAAATATCATCCTGTCCTTCATTCACAATTGTATTTATTTCTATAACATGCAACCCATTATTAACAAAGCAGTGCAATGCCTTGTAAGTATCCTTAGCACTTAAAGTGAAGCATTGTCCTCAAGGCACTTACTTTTCCCAAAGTATATTACTGCCATCTAAAATTATCCCTACACTGCCACATGCAAATGATATGACTGTTTTTGTCCCCTTCGATGGCATGTCTATACTACTCAGACCCCCCCGTGCACAACATGCTGAATCTGAATAAAGTCTTATGATGCTTCCTATAGAAACTTGTTTGGGTTCTTACATCATCACATTTTATTTATTTTCTGTCTCCAGGAAAAGCCTACACAGCACCATGTTTGCAGCCCTTCCTTGTTTCTCTGCAACTGAGGTCATCCACCTATTAAGCTTATGAGGATTCACAGCTCTTTAATTCTGTATTACAATTTACAGAGGAAATTTCTTCCTCCTAAGGCTATAAGCCTACCAAACCTTTGGGAATGCATATCTCTTTCACTATGTAATCTTAGATTTTCAGATACTTGACACCTGGAGTGGGCTGGTAGGGGGTAATGGTTAATATCTTAATCTCACAGACAGGTTAGAGGGATTGATTCTTAGCTCTGGTTACTGGCTAGGCTTGGGATAATCTACAGACTAATTGCCTTGCATTTTTCAGTGAGTCTATAAACCAGTGACTGAAAGAATGGATGAAAAGTTACCTGATTTCAACTTTAAAAAAAAAAGACTAATGTAGACATCTTTTTACAGATAACAGAGAATATGTTTATAACAGTATGGTCAAAACACAACAAAAAACGCAAACCCAGTGTTCCAGAGATCATTACATTATGCAGTAATTCTGAGCACTGGCATTCTAAGTAAATGCAAAGAATATCTTCAGCAAGAGTGTAGGGCATGATCCTCACATCTTAGCCAGAAAACATAATTACCCTATCAAGTTACTTTATATTCACACAGACTGTAGAAATATTAGTATAGCATAGCCCATTAAGATTACATCTCCTTCCGCATCTATGTAATTATATATTAATATATTCCATCTTAACAATTAATGTGTGTGTGTGTGTGTGTGTGTGTGTGTGTGTGTGTGTGTGTGTGTGTGTGTGTGTGTGTGTGTGCATATACATACATATATATATATATATATATATATATATATATATATATATAGGTCCCTATCAGTTTACCAATTAACATATGACAAACTTAAAAGTATGAGACTAGAATATTGAAACCTTAGAACGATGAACATTCACAAAGTTGGAACTTAGAAGATTGAAACAAAAGCTGCTGACGTTATACACCACTTTTTTTTTTTTAACCAGTAAACATTTGAATGGGGATTGCAGTACAGTGAGGATTGGGAAGTTCACGCTTTTCCCCACTATAGTGCTATCTTGGAGTTGATACATATAATTTGCAGTGTGTGTGGGTGGTGCAGGGGGGGTGTACCCCCTTGCAAAAATGTAAATAAAGGTTGTAGTGAAGTTAAATGGAATAGTACATTCATTATTTTACTGAAATGGTAGTCAGCTGCAAACTGCTCTTTGTATGCCGAAGCAGTTGCCATTAATCACACCGTATTTTAAAGGGATTGACGCCTATTTCTTGTGAGTGTTTTTTATACATGTAAAAGACCACTGGACTGAATGTATTTCTTTCAGTCTTCTAAGTTCCGATTTTGTGAATGTTTGTTGTTCTCAGATTTCGATGTTATCGTCTTGTTATTTTCAGTTTTGGTCATATGTTAATTCGGTACACTGACATATCAATATCTATATCTAATCGATATATGCACAAACACACACACACACACACACACACACACACACACACACACACACACACACACACACACTCACGCACACACACATTTATATATATATATATATATATATATATATATATACATATCTATATGTGCATATATATATATATATATATATATATATATATATATATATATATATATATATATATATATATATATATATATATATATATATATATATATATATATATGTATGTACACACACACACACACACACACACACACACGTATATATATATATATATATATATATATATATATATATATATATATATATATATATATATATATGAGTCTAGGACTATTCACAGAAAGCACATTTCACTGAAAGTCAAATGACTGTGCACAAATCACTGAAAGCTCAATTCAATGAAAATTCAATTCACTGAAACACATTTCACTGAAAGTTATATATGGCCTTTTCCCCACTGTAGTGCGACCCTGGAGTTAGTATATATAGTAAGGGTGTGTGTGGTGGGTACTGCCCCCCACATAGGGTGGGGTGGGGTGTAGCCCCCACATAGTTTGGATATATATTTAGTTCAGAAAAGAGTAATTTATTGAAATTGCAAGTATCCATGTATATAGTTCAAAATATTTAAAATAGGTGGGGGGCTATACCCCCCACCCCCTGATGTGGGGGTGGTGCCCCCCACACACACCCTTACTAAATATATATATATATATATATATATATATATATATATATATATATATATCTACTAACTCCAGGGTCGCACTATAGTGGGGAAAAGGCTATATATAACTTTCAAAGAAATGTGTTTCAGTGAATTGAGTTTTCAGTGAATTGAGCTTTAAGTGATTTGTGCACAGTCATTTGACTTTTAGTGAACTGTACTTTCAGTGAATAGTCATAAACCCATATATATATATATATATATATATATATATATATATATATATATATATGTCTACACATGCACACACAAACACACACACACACACACACACACACACACATATATATATATATATATATATATATATATATATATATATATATATATATACACACACACACACACATAGGGACAGAGAGAGTTTTTTTAATGAACCTATTCATATTGGTCCTTTAAAACTCTAGATATTTTTTATTACTTGCATAGTTTGCAAAATAATGATTACCTAAGTCTTTAAAACCAGCATTGACTATTTCAGCTGTGTAACATTAATGTATTTGCTTTTGAGCAAAACAGGGAATTAACAGAACAATATTGGATTCTGTCTGACAAATAACTACTTGTCATTTTTCCATATAGCATCTTCATAAAAAAAATATCATATCTCTTCAATCTGATAATGTCTGCATTATTCAGTACCTTGTACTATAAACAGAAAACTGTTTTAGGTATACTATACCATTGTTCTTTTGACCATTTGACTTTACCACAAAATCTGGAATAAATCCAGTTTATAAGTCTCAATCTTTATTAATTATTATTCCTATGATTTTATTATTATGTTGTACTGTTATTATTATTTTTTGTTTATTTTGTACAGGATACAGTGCCACACCAAAGGATCCTTTCAGACATGAATTTGTTATAGTAAAAAACATACAGCACCTGTGTGAGATCAACAGAACAGAAGATAAGAGCACTATTTAATGAAATATTATGTGATCCTGAAATTGTATATTAGTCAACAGATGCATTCATAGGAGTAGGGTATGGTGCAATGCTGTAGACGAGAAAGGCAGGTAAATTTGAAAAATATGTAATAATACAAGAGATGTGAAAGATTTAGAAAAAAAAGAGACAGGAATGAGGAACAGAATTTTTCACAAGATGAAGATGAACAAACCTATGTTGTACCTACGAAAAGGATAAGAAATAGTTTCAAACCTGCTGTACATTTCAAACTTCAAACAAGGGCGAAAGTCGATGAAGTGCAAGACAGATATTAGGTGTGAATGGGAAATCTGTGCAATGTTTCAATGTCTTTTTATAGCTCTGTAGAGATGAGAGATGAATTTTATTTCTGCCTGAAATACTGCATAGCCAGGATTGCTACATATCTGAAAGGGAATGACATTTAGTGTTTTGATAGCAGTCTAAGTGAAGGCCCTACTTCCAGGTGTGCACATGTACAGTGGAATAGACAGGAAGCTATAGTTACCATAAGAAGAATATAGAAACTGAGCTATAATGTTAGTACTTAGAAACTAAGAGATTGACACTGTCCCTTATAAAGGAATTTCTAGATAAATATTGAAAGGTTGAAGGTAGATTTGTGCTGTGCTGGGACACAGTTTGTTTTGGAATGGGTGATTGTATTGTATATGATGAACTACAAATCATAATGTTTTGTTAAAGGTTACATCAGGCCTTGCAGACTTAGCTTGGGTTTGTATGAGAAATGAAAGATTATTTTCAAACATGAGCATCAGAACCTTCTATCATAGGGTTTGCAGGCTTCACTTTGAGGAAAGGAGGGCCTTGTGATACACATTGTAGCATAACTCAGATTTACTGCTAGAAAAATGATATGTTTGAGTAAATATAGTGCGGGTCAAACATGAATCTAAGATATTTAAAATGTTTGGAGATTATCCAGGTTTGCACAAGAGAAGGCAGTAATTTATCTGGCAAATGAGGTTCCTTTTGCCTGCAGTCCCTGGCAGCAGGACATTGATCTTAGCTACAATTGTTTATTGATTTAATTTATTTGTTAACTGAGTATATAGGCTGGCCAAACGGCCCCTTTCCAGCTATGACTTAGTTTTAAAGTCCAACAACAGCAACAACAGCTAAGTGATAACAGGCATAGAAGGGGTAATTCAACAAACCCTACACTGAGTGATTCTCAGTGTAGGAATAGTGCTGTAGCCCAAACACAGAATATGGCAACCGAGCAATCCAGGAAACAGGTCTGGGGGTGTGTATGAGTGTGCAGACACAGTCCGAACATGGAGGTGTCTGCAGAATGCAAATAACCTCATCTGCTGGTGAAAACCATGCAGATGTGGTGATTTTGTGATCCAGGAAGAAGAAAGGCATCCATATAGGTGCTGTGTCTGCAGGAAAAAATGTACATGGTTAAAAACCATGTACCGGACTACAAAATTTAAACAGGGGCTGTAACAACCCAAATAAAGGGTTGCACATGTGACAGTAGCCATGCAAATGGCCAAATCTATGGACATTGGCACAAAAAATTAATGCAATATATGAAAAATGAATCTTTTTTAATACATATGCCATGTTTAAGTGGAGTGCAGCAGTGCACAAACATGCTATTAAAAATAATAAAATGTGTAAAATATGAAATATAAAGGTATGCAGTCTTATTGCATTAAAGTGGCCGGCATACAGAGTCACACAATGGCAGGTTATAGTGGTACCTATGGAGAGAGGCCTTGGTGTAGTGCTGTATCCAGGGTATATGCAATTAGGTTTATGTAAATGAGCCAGGGTTACTGAATTGCAAAAAGGACCACCATGTTCATAAGTACTAACTATGATAGGGCTAGAACTGTGTTGGTATAGGCAGAACAGATAGGTACCATGAGAAGGAGGAGTGTCATGGCATATGTAAGTGAATTGGAGCTTAGTGGCACCTGTTTGAGCTCAGCTAAGTACAGCTAAGCAGGGGTATGTGTGTCTGAGGCTGATAAGCTCTACGTATCCCTATTGCATGTGTTTAAGCAATTTAAAGAAAAGTTAAGCATGCCCATGTACAGAGGAGGGTCTAAACGTCAGAACAATGTTTACACTAGCTCTGCGGGTTTGCACAGAGTGTTGCAGGGCTTAGCAGTGGAGGAAACTGAAAAAAATAAAAATAAAAGGAAATAGCCTGGGAAAGACAATCAAGTATAAATGACTGATAAGCCCTGTTCCACTGACACTGGCCCATTCAAACCCCTCAACAATATAGTTGGCAGGTGGAATGTATCATAGTCAGCCAATCACACAGGCTGCATCTGAGTATAAAGTATGCATACACCCTTCAATCATATTTTTTCCTACATACTCTGCACCGTTGGAGTACACACTTGGGAATTTTAACTGACAAAATGATAGGGGCTGCTGCTACTCTTCTACATCTGTATGCACTACAGGCTGAGGTCAGTGATGATGATGATGCTGACAATAGGCCCAGACCGAGGAGGCTCAGGCCCAGGGTAAACTTTCAGGGGCTACATGAGCTGGCAATAGTAGATTGCTACAAGGTGGACAGGGGCTTACTACAGGAACTCACCAAGCTCTGCTGTCCTCACCTCAGACCCAAAACCAACAGAGGGGGAACCCATCCCAGTGGAAACAAAGGTATGTATAACCTTAAGAATACTAGCTACAGGTACTTTCCAAAGACCTACTGGGGACATCATGGGTCCTTATCCCCACTTAAACCTGTGCTATTTCCAAAAAAAGAAAAGAAAAAAGGGGTGATAGGAAAGTGGTGAAATGGGGGGCAAGCAGGGGGAAAAACAATATGAAAGGCAGCTAAGGGATGTGCAGGACGGGTGTAGGAAAGGACCATAGCTCTCCATTTCTTGTGCAGCAACAGCTGTGCATGATGTGGACAATTTGGAATTTGGAGCCTCCCACCCCACAATGAGGGGTGTGGGTGACATAACTTTGTTGATTAATTGCTGGGATGAGTGATTGATAACAGTGCACGTGGGTGCAAAATGGAGAGCTATGCATGGGGCAAAATTTTTTTTGCTAGACAGATGCACTTTTTTTTTTTTAAAAAGACAGTGGATTGTTGAGGAAGGTTTGTTGTTACATTTGGGGAGGTATGTTGGGTAGGAGAGGTTACATTTGCAGACAGGCAAGACAGACAAGACAGTGGACAAGGACAGCATATGAAACATGAGGGGTGTAAACACCTTGGATGGAGAGTGTGGTTGGGAATTGGATAGCCAAGTGCCCCCAGATGGAAACAGTGGGAATGAGGTCCCCACACCTGGGCAGTCACCATTGCTCCTTCATGGCTCCAAAAGTGGCTGTGCTGGGGGCTGGGCACCAGGGCCAGGCTGCCCCTTGAGGTGCACCAGTCTGCCTTTTATCTGGTGCAGTTGGTCATCCAAATTCCACTGGATGACCCAGCGCACCATCCCTGGAAACTGATTGTGGGTGACAGGATCCTCTCTGTGTCTGGACCCAGGGGGGATAAGCCCTGTCCCCTGAGACAGTTCAACCCAAGGGTGGTGCATGACCAGTAGAGGATGCAGCTCCAGGTTGGGTCCCAGATATGCTGAGACCCAGTGCCATGGCCAGATGAGGTGGGACAGGCAGATCAACTGGGATCAGCCTACCCAAACATGCTATGGTGCTGACGTTTGTCAAAGTGTATTGGTTCCTCAAGAACAAAACATTTCAATGTTAGTTTTAACAGAATGCATGGGTGTTCCAATTAACCCAGATCAATAGAATTGCATTCCATATGGAACACAGGCATAAATGGCATAACATTCATTATTGTAACAGCATGCCAGTAACAGTTATGGCAAAAGGCCAACAATGTTGGAATTTTAACAAGATATATTAGTATGCAACCATTGAATATATAACCAATAATACAACACAAGGCCCATCATTAGGTTTTGAGAATAACATATGCGGAAGTGAAACCATACCCATAGTATAAAAATAATAATTTGTGATGCAGATAAGAGGTGGGGTGAGAGAAAAACATTCCATTAACAACTGTATAGGCTATATTTTTCACAACAGTACTGCTCAATACCCTACAGGTCTGCCCTTACTGTACATCTACATGTGCTCTATAGCTTCTGTAGCACATACATACTTCTGAAGCTGTCAACATGAAATGGTATGGGCCAAGCTGTAAGAACTATTGGTGCATAACTACAGGGGACTCATACATGAGACAGTAATATATATGACTAACAAGGTGTACCCTGCACTGATATTGTGTGAGTGTGCTACTGGCATACTACAACTGGATTTATATCTGTGTCCAATATTATTGACAACAGTGCTCGCTAGCCATGACAGTGTGACACTTGAGAGACATGTATCAGACACACTGCATGGAATATATAGCTATCCTGCTGTCATTCATTGGCATGGGGTTGGACTTTCAGCACACATTTACAGATGCACCAGGCATACATCCGTACCACCAGTAGAACTTTTAATTTGTCTTATTCAGTTGGAATAGTAGTGTACTTCATGACATTTTGTTTAATGGAATATTATCAACTTGCTGAGCACTGCTGTTTACACACTAGTACATCTGAACACAGATTATTAGTATACCCTTCATACAGCCACTACAGACATTTCTTTACCTGTAAGTCCTGTGGAGAAAATAACAACATATGTATTGTTTATCACACTGAGTTACTGGGCCACGTCTGTGTGCTGGTTGTCTGATATGTCTCTAAAGCTCAACTGCTGACAAAGTCTGACTTGGTAATATTGGTACAGTGTCACAGGAGACTGAAGTGACAGTTGAACATGTATGCATGGGATTCATGCAGGACAGAGATTGTAGGTGGTGTGTATTAATAGTTGGAATGCAGGTGTATACATGTAACCCCTATTGGATGGAAATATGTGTTGTCTGTACAGACACATTGGGGTGCTGGGTTGCCTACCTGACCCATATACATTTGCAGATAGTATATTTGCAATCTACAGCTATTACAGTCTCATACTTGCCTGCATCAGCGTACCTATGTTAGGAATGCATATAGCTGAAATGCAAAGGTTAACACAAAACAATCCAGGGAACACACACTATAATATCTTACAGATTACTATTCAAGAACATACATCAAATTGCATTCTATCTTGTTGTACAGCTCCACATCTACACATTAGATAAAAAAGTGCCCAATCCTGGTAGGTGCACTGATGCCAGAACTGGAAAAGATGACAGTGTAGAATCCTCAAAGTATAGAAACTTTCCTACAATGGGGCCAGGCCAGGCCCAGAGAAGGATGCCCCCCCTGTTGTAGAAGGAAGTAACAGTCCACAAAAATCACAAAAACTGATAGGCCAAAGAAGAGCCATAAAGAGGATAAAGTAGACTATTGAGGATAACAAAGAAATTATGGTATTGTTACTATTATGCAAAAATCCCAGAATTTCCAGACACAAGATATGCAAAATGATTAAGAGAGAAATTAGAGGAAAGAATTATACTTCCGCAAGAAAAACTGTCAGATGCTTCAAATGAAAATTTGTGTTCATTAATACAACATATTTGTGAAAAACAGTATATAGATCAAGAAACATTGATCTGTTTGGAAAAAGAAGCATCTGAAGAAGTGCAAATCATCATCATCATCTTCTTTCGGTTGTTCCCGTTAGGGGTCGCCACAGCGGATCATCTGTTTCCATTTCTTCCTGTCCTCTGCATCATGCTCTTTCACACCAACTGCATGCATGTCCTCTCTCATCACATCCATAAACCTCATCTTAGGCCTTCCTCTTTTCCTCTTACCTGGCAGCTCCATCCTTAGCATCCTTTTCCCAATATACCCAGCATCCCTCCTCAGCACATGCCCAAACCAACGCAATCTTGCCTCTCTTGCTTTGTCTCCAAACTGTCCAACCTGAGCTGACCCTTTAATATACTGATTCCTAATCCTGTCCATCCTAATCACACCCAGTGCAAATCTTAACATCTTTAACTCTGCCACATCCAGCTCTGACTCCTGCCTTTTTGACAATGCTACAGTCTCCAACCCATATAACATAGCTGGTCTCACTACCCTCTTGTAGACTTTCCCTTTCACTCTTATTGGTACCCGTCTGTCACAAATCAATCCTGACACTCTTCTCCACCCATTCCACCCTGCCTGTACTCTCTTCTTCACCTCTCTTCCACACTCACCATTACTCTGAACTGTTGATCCCAAGTACTTAAACTCATCCACCTTTACCAACTCTACTCCCTGCATCTTCACCATTCCTCTACCCTCCCTCTCATTTACACACATATATTCTGTTTTAGCCCTGTTGACCTTCATTCCTCTCCTCTCTAAAGCATATCTCCACCTCTCCAGGGTCACCTCAACCTGGTCCCTACTCTCACTACATATCACAATGTCATCTGCAAACATCATAGTCCACGGGGCCTCCTGTCTAATCTCGTCTGTCAACCTGTCCATCACCACTGCAAATAAGAAAGGGCTCAGAGCTGATCCTTGATGTAAACCCACCTCCACCTTAAACGTATCTGTCACTCCCACCGCAGTCCTCACCAATGTCACACTACCCTTGTACATATCCTGTACCACTCTTACATACTTCTCTGCTACTCCTGACTTCCTCATACAATACCACAACTCCTCTCTAGGCACCCTGTCATATGCTTTCTCTAAGTCCACAAAGACACAATGCAACTCCTTCTGACCTTCTCTGTATTTCTCCAACAACACTCAGAGCAAATATTGCATCTGTAGTGCTCTTTCCTGGCATGATGCCATACTGCTGATCACTAATCATCACCTCCCTTCTTAACCTAGCTTCCACTACTCTTTCCCATAACTTCAAGCTGTGACTGATCAATTTTATCCCTCTGTAGTTACTGCAGCTCTGCACATCACCCTTATTCTTAAAGATAGGTACCAAAACACTTTTTCTCCACTCCTCAGGCATCCTCTGTCTTTCCAAAATTTCATTAAACAATCCGGTTAAAAATTCCACTGCCATTTCTCCTAAGCACCTCCATGCTTCCACTGGTATGTCATCTGGGCCAACAGCCTTTCCATTCTTCATCCTCTTCATAGCTGTCCTTACTTCCTCCTTGCTAATCTGCTTCACTTCCTGATTCACTATCCCCACATCATCCAACCTTCTCTCTCTCTCATTCTCTTCATTCATCAGCCCTTCAAAGTACTCTTTCCATCTACTCAACACACTCTCCTCACTTGTGAGTATGTTTCCCTCACTATCCTTTATCACCCTTACCTGCTGCATGTCTTTCCCAGCTTTGTCCCTCTGTCTAGCCAATTGGTACAGGTCCTTTTCTCCCTCTTTAGTGCCCAATTTCTCAAACAACTCTCTATATGCCTTATCCTTAGCCTTCGCCACCTCTCTCTTTGCCATGCGCCTCATCTCCGTATACTCATGTCTACTTTCTTCATCTCTTTGACAATACCACGTCTTCTTCAGCAGCCTCTTCCTCTGTATACTCTCCTGTACTTCCTCATTCCACCACCATGTCTCCTTGACCACCTTCCTCTGTCCAGATGTCACACCAAGCACCTTCCTAGCAGTCTTCCTTACTAGCTCTGCTGTAGTTACCCAGCTATTTGGTAACTCTTCATTACCTCCCAGTGCCTGTCTTAACTCTTCCCTGAACTCCACCTCATAATCACCCTTTTTTAACTTCCACCATTTAATCCTTGGCACTGCTTTCACACTCCTCCTCTGCTTCTTGATCACCAACATCATCCTGCAGACCACCATTCTATGCTGCTTAACTACACTTTCCCCAGTCACCACTTTACAGTCTCCAATCTCCTTCAGACTGGCCCTCCTACATAGGATATAATCCACCTGTGTGCATCTTAATCCACTCTTGTACGTCACCCTATGCTCCTCCCTCTTCTTAAAATACGTATTCACCACAGCCATGTCCATCCTTTTTGCAAAATCCACAATCATCTGACCTTCTGCATTCCTCTCCTTAACACCATACCTATCCATCACTTCCTCATCCCCTCTGTTCACTTCACCAACATGCCCATTGAAGTCCCCTCCAATCAATAGTCTCTCACCCTTGGGTACACTCACCACCACTTCATCCAACTCACTCCAAAATTTTCCTTTCTCATCCATCGCACACCCAACTTGTGGAGCATATGCACTAAAAACATTCATCATTACACCATCAATTTCAAGCTTCATAAACATCACTCTATCAGACACTCTCTTAACCTCCAAAACACTCTTGGCATACTGTTCCATTAGGATAACTCCTACCCCATTTCTTCTACCATCCACACCATGATAGAACAATTTGAACCCACCTCCTATACACTTGGCCTTACTTCCCTTCCATCTGGTCTCTTGCATGCACAATATATCAACCTTCCTTCTCTCCATCATATCAGCTAGCTCTCTCCTTATACCAGTCATACTGCCAACATTCAAAGTTCCTACCTTCAGTACTGCACTCCTAACCTTCCTCCTCCTCTCTTCCTGCCTTCGGGCATGCCTTCCCCCTCTTCTTCTTCTTCGGCCAACAGTAGCCCAATTTCCGCCAGCACCCTGTTGGCTAACAGTACTGGTGGCGGTCGTTGTTAACCCGGGCCTCGACCGATCCAGTATGTAATTATGAGAAGTTCTCCACATCATTAATTTTTGGCAGAGGTTTTACGCTGGATGCCCTTCCTGACGCAACCCTCCCCATTTATCCGGGCTTGGGACCGGCACAAAGAAATGCACTGGCTTGTGCATCCCCAGTGGCTGGGTTAGGAAGTGCAAAAATATAAACAACAAAACCTAGAAATAGTTGAAAAGTATAAAAAAAGAAATATGGACATGGGAATGAAAGAGAGATTTGATATGGTGCAATATTTATGCAAAGGTGAAAGACAAATTAATCAACATAAAGAAGGCAGCCCCAAAGATATTCAAAGAGAAATACAGGAAAAGGCATCCAGGTATGGAAAGCTTCACAATAAAAAAGATTATATCACAAAGATGGAACGTAGAAACCAAGATCAGTAAAGTAAAAGTTAAAAAAATAGAAGTTAAAGTTATGGACTGCCTGTGAAGTGAAGGATTTGATGTAGAAGGTCTAACTCAGGTTACATCACAGGATGGAATAAGTCTCCAAACAGAGAGAAACAGGAACATCAGGAAACATCTGAAGAAGAAATATGAGCATGGGAAAGAAAAAGAGATGTAATATGGTGTAATATTTATGCAAAGGAGAAACCAAAGCTAACCAATACAAAAAGAGCAGCACCAAAGATATTTGAAGAGAAATACAGGCAAATGAATCCAGACATGGAAAACTTTACAATACAAAAAATAAGAAGACAAGAAGGAAAAGTAGAAAAGTAGATTAGTAATGGAGAAGGTAAAGAAATAGAAACTGAGGTTATGGAGCACCTGCAAAGTGAAGGATTCAGTGTAGAAAATCTAATTCAGAAAGCACCGCAACAGGATAGAGCAATGGATATCCAAATTAAGGGGAAACCAGAGGAACAGGAAACAATTGGACAGGCGCCATATGAAGATAATTTGGAGCCTTCCACAGGAAACCAGCATAAATGTTCACCTGAAGCTGGACAGCAAGGGAAGGAACAGGAAACTGTGGAAACTCTGATGCCGTCAATGTTGAGGAGTGATAGGCCAGTGAGTTCCCATATGATAGAGCAATGGATGGCACAGGATGAAACTGAGAATGTGTTACAGGAAGACGCTATAGAACCTTCTATAGAATGCCCACATGAACTGGAAAACAAGGGATGTGCCCTCAGTTTGGAAGAAAATGAGCTAAGGGAAGAATTGCTTGATTTAATAGACATGGACAGATATATCAAGATCAATGAAAGAAATAGACTGCAGAAGGTTAATAAAATCCAAAACGTCAGAAGTCTGATAAAACAAATGAACACAGTAATTAGGACTGTTTATAGAGATCCATGTGATATAACAGAAGTAAACAGGATATGTTACTGTGCAGCTAAATTAATAACAGATAAAGTTCTACCACAAGAACATAGGGTAGTGAGGGAACGAAAGGGGAGAAATTGAAAACCATTATGGAAATATCAAATAGAGAAAATTATAGAGCATTTAAGACAAGAAGTGTCACTGTTAGAAGACTATAGAAGAGGGAACAGATCAGCAAAAATACTAAGAAAGACAGATGTGATAAAAGCAGTGGGCAATACTAGAACAGACCAGGATCTATCATGTACTATCTCAAATAACAAACTAAAATTTCAGCACAGGAGGAAAAACGTAGAAGATACAAAGATAAATATAAAGGGAAAAGTGCAAAATAAGCAATTTATTGATGACCCAAAACGGTTTTATAGAGAACTGGGAAATAAGGTAAAAGGAATTGAAAGACAGCCAAAAAAACAAGAAATAGATACATTTTGGAAAAGTATCTATGAAGATCCTGTGGAATATAACAAAGATGTTAAATGGATAGAAGTACAAAAAAGGATAAGAAGTTTAAAGGTGCAGGATATGAAATGGGATGAAGTTACAGCTAGAGAGATTGAAACAAAGTTAAGAAAAGCCTTGAGTTGGAAAACCCAGGCCAGGATGCAGTACCTAACTTCTGGTTAAAAGTATTAACATCTTTGCACGAAGATTTAGCCATGAGTAAGAACTATTTATAAGCGCACCAGAACAGACTCCAACCTGGCTAACAACAGGAAAAACAATGCTTCTACTTAAGAGTGAACCTGCAAGCTACCCTAAAAATTATAGACCAATAACTTGCCTTCCAATGACGTATAAACTATACATGGGAATTGATGCCAACAGAGTTTATAGTCATTTAGAAGAAAACTCAATTATGGCAGCAGAACAAAAGGGCAAAAAAGAATGTCATATGGAACAAAGGATCATTTTTTGTTAAATAAAGTCATAGTGGAGAACTGTAAAAAGGGAAAGAATCTAAGTATGGCATGGATTGACTACAAAAAAGCATTTGATAGTATCCCTTATTCATGGATAAAAGAGTGCTTAAAAATGTATAAGATACACACCCACACTGATCGACTACATTACAGTGACCATGAAACAGTGGCAGACCACTTTGCAATGAAGCCATGATAAAGGACACATTTTTATCCAAGGGATAAAAATTCAAAGGGGGATATTCCAGGGTGACTCTTTGTCATCACTGCTATTCTTCCTTGCCCTTAATCCATTAAGCTGTTTCCTCAACAGCCTAGGCCATGGCTATAATCTGGCTCCTAGAAAACAACAAAGTGTAAAGACTTCTCACCTTCTCTTTGTCAATGATTTAAAATTGTATAGCTCATCAGATGAGGAACTGAAAGCACAACTGCAAGTTGTCAAAACTTTTTCAAATGACATAAGAATGTCATTTGGTCTTGATAAATGTGCAAAAGCAACCTTTAAAGCAGAAAAACTGCAATGCCAAGAAAACATCAGTTTGGGACAATAATGTGATATAAAAAAAAACTTGAGCAAGGAGTGTATAAATATTTGGGAATTGATGAAGGATTAATAATAAAAAATGAACAAATGTGAATAAAACATAGTAAGGAATACTTCAGAAGACTTAAATTATTCCTGAAAACAGCACTGACATCTAGGAATAAAATCCAAGCTATAAACCAGTTTACTCTTCCTTTCCTAAGTTACAGTTTTGGAGTGATTGACTGGCCCCAAAACATGTTGGATAGATTAGATAGGAAAACAAGAAGGATGCTTCATACTCACCAAATGATTTATAAAAATCAGTGCATACCGAGATTATATATTCTCCATTCCAAAGGAGGGATGGGCCTCTCTGAAATTAATTATATGTATAGGTCTGCAATCGTGGGACTCCACACGTATCTGCTGACCTCACAATTCCCAAACATAGTGAATGTTTTGAAACATGAAGCGAATAAATCTAAGATGACTTTTCTGCTTAATCTAGCAGAAGCTTATCGGCATCAAGCAGGAATGGAAATCAAGCCAGAAGTAGATAAAAATCAGGCAACAACTGAATGTGCCAAAAAAGAAACAAACAAACAAAAAAAAAAGAATATAAGGTGAAGAATCAGATGAGAAGACAAGAAATGTGGAAAAAGCATAAATATAGTTGAAAGTATAGAAAACGTCTGGAAGAACCTCATATTGATCCGGAACAAACCCAGGAATAGTTAAGGAGAGTTGAATTAAAACAAAGAGATGAAAGGCTAATATTGATGGCCCAAGATAGTGGGCTGCGTACACATTGGTTTACAAAGTCCATTGAGAATGTGGGAAAAACAGACAAATGTAGGTTTTGTAAAACCAAATTGGAAACAGTTGCACACCTCATTGCTGGTTGTGACATAATAATGGCAGAAGGAGTGTATACTGAAAGGCATAATAATGTGGCAAGACTGTTACACTGGGGATTGTGCAAACATTATAGTATTGAAGTTGCTGAAAAACACTGGAAACATCATCCACAAAGCATCATTGAAAACAAAGAAGTCTACATCACTTGGGATCATCCATTACCAACAGTTCAAAAGACAGATGCTAGAAAAACAGATATAGTGGTCAATGAAAAGAAGACAAGAGTAACATTGATCATGGAAATTGCCACATCCAGTGACTACAGTATCTTGCATGAAGAGAGAGAGAGACAAAGTCATAAAATATCAGGATCTGCAGGCAGAAATGAGAGCAATGTGGAAGAAAGATACTCAGACAGTATAAATAGTAGTACGAGGAATGGGTCTTATGAAAAAAAGAATTTACAATTGTATTTAGATATGCTACCAATACATGTAACTCCATACGAACTGCAGAAGGAGTCATTACTGGGCACATTGTGGGCGCTGCCAAGAGCACTACTGGCTGACATCAAAGAGTGAAACAATACTAATTTCATGAACTTTAATCATACTTTGATTTAGGAATGGGGTCCATTCCCATCATGGTATAATAAACCCTTGGAGAAATTAAAAATAGCATAACAGTTCTTCATCAGCCACACTTCAGTTACTTCATGGTGTCATAGCCATATTTGCTGTGGAACACCTGTAAAATTGGATTTCTTCAACAACAGACCATAGGTTCATAGGTTCATAAGTTGATACTAGGCTATCTGCCCTAGGGTATTTATAAGCCTAGCCAGAGTGTGTTTGGATTTCGCCACCCTTTTAGATTAGTTGACTGTGCCTCTGTATTATAGGTCACAGAAGATAGCCCTTTTAAGGTTAGTTTACTGTGCCTCTGTCTAGTAGGGACACAGAAGAGATCTCAGGGGTTAACCTACGATCTCCTATCCACTCGTCAAGATTTCTCTTGAAGAGGGTCATTGAGGGGCTCTGCCTAACATGGATTGGGATTTTGTTCCAGAGTGAGGGGAGCCTCTTGGATATGAATCTATCCCTCCAGCATGTCCTATTTATTTCTGTGCTGAGGTTTAAGTCCCTGGAGCATGTAGCTCTAAGAGATTTGGATTTCCTGAGGTGGAGCATGTCCATTAATTCTGGTTTAGACATGGCTTTATACGTCAGGCACAGATCGCCTCTGAGTAGGCGGTAAGCAACTGAGTAGAGCTGGAATTTCTTTAGCCTAACTGCGTAGGGCATCTGTTTGAGTCCCTTGATCCACTTGGTGAGGTACTTTTGGGGTCTTTCCAGTTGCTGCAGGTGTCAGGTAAGGTACATCCCAAATGGGGCATTGTATTCAATTATGGGCCTGATGAGTGATGAGTAGAGGGGCACAATGACCTCTCTTGATCTAGATGTGAACCCTTTCGTGATAAGGTGGGCTATATAGAAGGTCTTTCTAACCACTTTGGCAACATGATTGTCAAAGGAGATATTGCTATCTACTTGGGTCCCCAAATCCCTAATTACTTCTTCCATACTTAATGGATTACCACCTATGTGGTAATTTGTGGGCTCTTTGTTTTTCCCAAAGGGGATGACTATGCACTTTTTTGCATTTAGCTTTAGGCCATGGCTCTGGCACCAGTTATCCATCTCTGTGAGACCCTTTTGGAGGATGCTTGTGTCAGTCGGCGAGTCAATTATGGCACCCAGTTTGCAGTCATCTGCGAACTTGGTCAGCCATAGTCCTCCCGTGTTAGCCTGTACCTCAGAGAAATATATACCGAAGAAAAGAGGTCCCAGGACTGAGCCTTGTGGGACGCCACTTGTAACTGGTTTAGAGTCTGACATGACACCTGCAATTCTGACCATGTGGGTTCTATCCCTGAGCCAGTTTGCAACCCATCTTGTGACATAAGGGTTGATATTTAAGCTGGTGAGCTTATTTATGATGCCCGAGTGGGGTATTGTGTCAAAGGCTTTTGCGAGGTCCAGGTAGGCTGTGTGGACTACCTTCCCTTCATCTATGGCCTTGGTGACTGTTTCAAAGAAGTCAACCAGGTTCAAGAGGCAAGCTCTGTCCTTAACAAAGCCGAATTGGGTAGGATCCAGTGTTTGGAGGTTCCCAATGTCTTTGTTTATGAGTTCCATGATGATACACTCCATAGCTTTGCAGACCAGGCTAGTCAGGCTTATAGGGCGATAGTTTCCGGGGTCTGTTGTGGCACCACCTTTGTGGGACCACTGTTGCTGTATGCCATTCCTTGGGTACATATCCTGTAGTAAGGCTGAGATTGAACAGTGACTTTATGTGAGGGTTCAGTTCTTCTTGGAGCTCATGTAAGATGCAGCCTGGGACACCGTCCTGTCCCATTGATGCTGTGTTTTTTTGCTTTGGAGAGGGCAGCTCTCACCTGTGCATTTGTGATGTCAGGGAGGCTACACTCTGTTGGGATAGACATTTTCTCTTTTGGGGGGGAAGGGGGGGGGTTGCACTGAACCTGTCTGCCAGGATGTTGGCAATGTCTGCGGGTTCAGTATATTTTTTGTCATTTTGCACTAACTCAGAGCATATCTGTGAGTTGCCACCCAGGTTCCTGACATACCTAAAGAAGGCCTTGCGATTATCTTTAGTGTCTTGTGCAATTTTTCTTTCGAAGCTGGCCTTAGATCATTTTATGAGGGATTGTAGTTTCTTGCTAGTACTGATCAGAGATTTTGCTCTATCATGTAGTAGCTTCCTCCTTCTGTTGTATAGCTTATTTATAGCTGCAGTCCACCAGACAGGTCTCCTGCCTTTGGAGGAGTTAGTCTTGGTTTTATTTGAGATAGCATGATCCATGCATTCCTGTAGGTGTCCATAGAATGCGTTTGTAAAGGATTCTGCAGTTTGAGACGTATTTTCCACTGGCCCAGGGGCTTTGAAGGATTCCACCTCGGTTTTGAGAAGTGTGAAGTTTGCTTTTGAGAAGTTCTTCATTGTGGTTTCCTTGGCTGGGGGTGGGGACGGGATATGGATGTCCAGTGAGATTAATTTATGGTCAGATCTTACCAATGAGGGGTATTCCTCTGGTATGGAACATAGAGTCCCCATGTTGGTGATGATCAGATCCAATATGTTTTCCCCTCTTGTGGGAGTGGTGACCAGTTGTTCCATAGCATTTGAGTTTATAAATTCTAGGAAGCGTTGGGCAAGGGTGTTGGGGCTTGAGTAGTGCTCCCAGTTTATGTTTGGGTAGTTGAAGTCACCCAATATAATGGTGTTTGGAGAGACCTTCATATTTTCCAGTGTTCTCAGGAAAGCTGAGTGGGGTTCCTGAGTTTGGGAGGGTGGTCTGTAGCAGGCTACAAACTGAAAGGCAGTTTTTCCCACTGTTAGTTGCACATGGATGGTCTCCGATGCTTCGTGCAGTGCCACTAACCTGGAGGTGTGAGTATCTTTGATGAATATGGATACTCCCCCTCCTTTTGTGGTTCGGTCCAAGTTTTGGGGCCGAAAATCATGGTATGAGGTATAACCTGGTAGTGCTGGGGTGCTCTCGGGAGCCTTGAACCAGGTTTCTTTTACTGCACAGATATCGATGTTCTCCATACTGAGGAGAGCCTCGAGTACGTGCATCTTGAGGTTTAGAGTTCTGGCATTGAGCAGCATTACCCTTAGTTTCTTTTTCCTTGTGTTGCCTATGGAGGTGGGTTTGTCTTTTGAGCCTTGCCTAAAAAAGGCACTATGGGGGGTGGCAAGAGCCTTAGGCAATATTTGAAAACCCAGAGGTGACAGGTGCAAGCCGTCCCTAGTGAAGCAACGTGGCTTGTCGAGCATGTCATCCCAGGCTGACAGACACTGGATCCCCTTTGAATGACACCAATACTTTAGCCAATTGCTAAAATTGATAATTTTGTCTTTATACTGTGGCATCATTCTTGGTGAGGGAAAGATGCTACTCAAGGTCAGGGTCATACCGGCCTGGGCTACATGATCAGAGATACACATAACACTGGGGAGAAAAAATCTTTATTGAGGGTGACATGACACAGTGGTTTATTTCATTCACAATTCTGACTGCAGTTGTACTGTATATCCTGTAGATGATGAATGAATGTCATTTATTACCATCACATTTTCAATCATGGTGTACTTTATTACAAGATCCTTGCTATTAATACATTATATATTTAAAATCCAAACTTCACAGAGCAGAAACAGGCTGAAAGAAACCACCATGGCATAAAAACAAAGGGTAATTTTATTTCGATAAGTCCATATTAACATATTATTTATATGGGGAATGAACATAGTTTTAAGTCCCTAGTCTTAGAGATCTTGCAGTGGAATGACAGGAAAGGGGATATAGTTAATATAACCAAACAAGCAGAACTTAGATTGATTCTGAGGCTGTGGGGACTTTTGAGCTCAGGGTTGAATGACCACATTTTGATTAAACCCACTTTAGAAGCACGTAGGTTGAAAAGATGATTGTATTGGACATGTACATAATATAGTTTTATTTTATTTAATTTTATTTTTTATAGATTATTATAATGTGTTTCCATGCATTTTATATCTATTTTATATGTATATGTTGTTTAAAATATAGCTTAGATTAGTCATGCTTCTTCTAGAATCTGGTCACTATGTAGTTAACAAGGAAGTGATAAGTTACTTAGTGACATAGAAATGCACATTGCTCCCATTGGATGACTGGGTTTAAGAGGAGGAAACAAATGTGGAGTATTTTATGGTATGTTAAGATCTGATGAAGCAACAGTGTTTGTGAAAGTGCTTATCGAAATAAAATTACCCTTTGGTTTTATGCCTTGGTGGTTTCTTTCAGCCTGTTTTTGCTCTGTGAAGTTTGGATTTTATACATTTTCTTTGTTGTTCTTAGAGCATTTCATTGCCTGGTTTCCTTTGTGGTCTTGTACATTATATACTTATGTCATTCCTACATACTATTACTATAGTTTTAGCTTTCTTTCATCAATAGTAACATGCTTGATGCCTTCATCTGTATTGCACAGTACCTGGAATTACTCACGTATATCATTCTGGGTCTATGAAAACATTCATTGCAGTCCACTCAAAACAGACTATAACTACTGGCAGTTACCAATGTACTCTTTCTTATTTATTGTACTATATATTGCAAGATAGATCTGTACTCACCACACTGTTGGTGCATCCTCGCTAGACACCCTCCATGGGCCTCCAAGTTGCGATCCATTTCCTCTGCATCTATGGGGGGAAACACAGCATTATGCATACCTGTCTATCAGATATTCATACTACAATTTGATAAATCACCAGTTGCTATACTTACAGACTCCTGGGGCATTCCAGTCCGGAGCAACCTGGATCCAATGGGCCAAGATCCCCACTTCCTTTGCTTTAGGTTGTCATAATGATGACACTCCTGCTCCCCAATGAGGGAGATTCCAGTAGCATTGGTCAGAGCATGTGCCAGATGGTGCCAGGCCTCGTACTTATATTCAGAGCCCTGGTACTGGCCCTGCAGCAGTCTGTCACCATAGTCTTTGACAAGGAGCCCAACCATGACCCTGGAGTCCAACATGCCCCAGTGCTGTACCCGAAAGCCTGCTTCCTCTCTGACTCCAGCCATAGCTCCTACAGTGATAAAACTCCAACAGGTTCTGGCTGTATTCCCACCCATTCAGTTTAAATAATGCTATTTTCCCACCCTTTGCCACAATTCAACCATTTTTAAAAATGCTAAGCAAAGTTAAGCAGTGTGCAAACCCACTAAGCTTAGTTGAACAATGCTTAAAGTGGCAAATGCTTAACAATTCTTAGTGGTGCACACACCAGCTTAGCTGAGCTGAGGACTGCTTAAAGTTGACTGCTTAGCTATGTTCAAATCAGCAAAGTGGAGCTGAATGTTACTAAGTATTTCTAAAACAGGTCCTGTTTAAGCATTGCTTTGCTTGGCTTAGCAGTGCTTAGCAAAACGTAGCTAAGAGCAAACAAGATTTTTAATTAATAAAAAAAAAAATATATATATATATATATATATATATATATATATATATATATATGTATGTATGGGTCTGGGACTTTGGATCGAATGATAAAAAGTCCAAAACCCAAACAGCCGAGCATACTTATGCAAAAGTGCTTTTCACCAAAGAAGCATTTTTGCGTAAGTATGCCTGTTGCCGAGGCCGTGCTATGGTGTGGATAAGGGAAAATTCCCTTTTCCCCACTGTAGTGCAGTCTCAGAGGGAGAATATTAAAGTAGGGGGGTGTGGGGGGCACAGCTCCCCACATGGGGGGGTGCAGGGGACAAATTCTCCCTGCTAAAACATTAATGTAGTGTTTTTTTTACTAACACGCTATAACAAAAGCACTTTTTCGATAAAAGCGCTTATGTTAAAGTGTGTTCAGTGATTATGGATTCGGACGTTTGACCAATCGATCAAACGTCCTAGATCCATATATATATATATATATATATATATATATATATATATATTGACATTAATATTACTGACACTTTATTATTATAGTATGTGTTTGTATTTTACTTTACATGACTTAAACTTATGTATTTTTACTTACTTTTTCTTGGGGTGTGACTGTATTGGACACTAGTGTATAATTGGGGGTTTTCACTGCATATCTCCACTGACAGTGGGATTCTGGACCAGCTGCACTAATCCAGTTAACATATATCAATAACTACATCAATACAAAAATAAAAAATGTATATAGAAATACTTTTCAATGTAAAAAGCTGAATGGTCTGTCTGGGTATTTGAACAGTGCACTCACAGCTGTGACTTTAACCATTCCGCTGACTTGGATGTGATGATTTTGCCTATACATTTCTATATAGCTTTTCATTACTTTTAAGCATTGCTGAGCAATGCAGCTCACTGCGCAAACCAGCTCAGCTATACTTAAGCTCAAACTTTCGTCTAGAAATGAAAAGCAATCTGTTTCTATTTTTAGATGTCTGGCACATGTTTATTGCTAAGTGCTGCACAAACATACAAATAAAAAAAAAAAAATAAAAAATAAAAGTGAAAATCACATTTTCTCATTTAATTTCAGTGCCATAAGGCACTCTGACAGTACAGGGGTGTGTTACGGACACTGTAACACACCCCCCAACATACACATTTTCATACTGGCCAAGGACACACTTAATTTAATATTTTAGTGCCATATGGCACTTTGACAATGCAGGGGGGGGTGTTATGGACACTGTAACATACCTCCTCTGTGAAATAATAAAACAAGTTATAAATAACTGTCTGAGGACACTTTGTTTTCATCCTTTAGTGCCGTATGGCACTTTGACAGTGCAGGGGGTGTGCTGCACATCGAGCACTGTAACACACCCCCCTAGCACTGATTCAGCAATCATGTACATGGCTCTCTTTCAGTAGTGCTCCTTCATTTATATGCAAGGCACGCTGCCCAGGAGGAGCTGCAGACACAGCCATAGTACACTCTGTGTAGGGCTTGCACTTTTCCTGCAGGAGTTTATTAAATCTGGGGGAGAGATTCATAATACCAATACAGTACCTAATATTCAAATCATACAGTTGCATTAACTACAGAATTTATGTCATTCAGTGAAAAGGGCACATTTTATTGCCATTTGTTTAAAATTGATACACTGACTTGTACTATGCACACTTGGAGGTATAGAAATCCATTGATGTGATTATCCTTCAGAAAATTGTGAAATTTGGTCAGCTGACCAAAAGAAAAAAAAAACATGAACTGAGCAATAATAACTTTCTTCAGCTACAGACAACTGGAAGCAATAGATGTCTAACCTAAGAATTCCAATTTTACCACTTTTCTAGCAGTAAGGTTTATTTGCATTGTACTAAAAGCAGAAGTCTTAAGACTTTACATTACTCTCCCTTTTAATGCACCTTCACCATAAAACATTCAAAGTGAAATTATATAAACATTTTCCAGATTTTATACAATAATTATGTTTTATACAACAATGTCTATTGTTGCAAGAAAGTCCTTCTGTATTGCATAGCTTATTAACAAAAGTTTGTGTTTAGAGCTAGAGATGTCATTGTTCCCTGTTATTCAGCCCTCATTAGGCCATTCATTAAATATAATGCCCCCCTTTGGTATGTATCTGTCCAGACACATACAACAACTGGAACACCCTTGAATATATCTTACAAAAAGGATTCCAAGCCTAAAAACATGTCCTACATGGACTGATTCAAAGCCCTTTCCTTATAATTGGTATCCTCCAGACTGCTAAGAGGTGACCTGTGTCTGGCGTACAAGGCATCATCGGACCAGTTTCAGATGGATTTACTGGAGTCTATGTTAGAACATCGAAGTTTCAAAACTTCAAATGTTCTAATATCGACCCTATTCAGTGAAAGCTGAAAATATTGAAGCAACAGAAAACCAAATTTTTTCCTAGGGAAAGAATTTGGTTGTCCATTTCTGTTGCTTCGGTATTTTTAGTGCTGTGGTGGAAAGTTACGGGTCAGGTTCAGGTAAGTGTGCGATTGAGTGCAGGTTAGGTTAGTTAGGGTTAGGGTGTGGGTTAGGTATGTGTGTGATTGTGTGGACATGAGGGTTAGGGCGTGTTAGGTGAGTTAGGGTTAGGGCGCGGGTTAGGAATGTGTGCGATTGTGTGGAGGTGAGGGTTAGGGCAGGTTAGGTAAGATAGGGTTAGGGCGTGGGTCAGGTAAGTGTGCGATTGTGTGGACGTAAGGGTTAGGGTAGGGTAGGTGAGTTAGGGCGCAGGTGAGGTGAGTGTGTGATAGTGATGGACTTTAGGGTTTGGGTTAAGGTAAGTGGTTAGTTAGTTGTGTGTGTATAGTTTAGTGTAGGGTTTGGAGTAAGATTTTAGGTGTATGTGTGTGAATTGCTGTCTGTTTTGTGTGCTTGTGTTGTGTGTATGTGTTTTGGAACAGTGATTTTTTCCCTAGGAAAAAAATTTGCTGTTCTGTATGTTCGATGTTTTCAGCTTTCACTGAATAGGGGTCGATATTAGAACATTCGAAGTTTTGAAACTTCAATGTTCTAATATAGACCCAATTTACTTTACATCAGCAAGCCAAATGGCATCAGAATTACTTAGCCTAGGGATCTCAACCTCTTCTGCAGGATTAACTGAATGGCTTGGATGGACAAGTGCCCCTGTTCTACTCAAACAATTCTGTTCTGGCTCAAAACCAAGATAAACTATCCCTAAATGTGAACAAGTACTTTTTCATTCCTTATGCTCCCTTCTTCACTTACTTCCTTACTGCTGTCTAATTTTCTTTCCTGACTTTTCTCTAAATATGCCATAAGCCTGTTTTTCCCTCACTTCATATTGCAATTCCTGTTTGTATTTGACTAACTTACCTTTAATTTCTCCACAAACTGTCTAAAATTTCTCTAAATATTAAATGATTGTCATATACCTTATATCGGTTTTTAACCAGTTTTTTATATTATGTGTAATTTGTTATAATTATTTAAATTGCAGATGTCTTTGTTTTATTTTTGAATATTGTAAAATTATTGTTCTTAAAATGTTTTGCAATAATTCAAAACTTTTCTCCCCGGACCTCTGCTGAAAATGAATTTCTACCCAGTCAGACTTTCCCAGTAATCAAATGTCAATGAATAAAGAAATGTCAGTAAATAAAAGTATATTTCACTGAGGATACCACTCTCCAGTCACATAAAACAAAGTTCAGCCCTGTCCATTTTCAAGTGCAGTTTAGATCTATGGATGGTAAACAGAAAATATATCTCAGGACTGTCTCCTACTACTAATGGACAGAGGTAGCTCCTAAGTGCTTTATCCGATACATGGTTCCCCTGAAATTATCTATGGTATGATCCCATTTATTCTTATTAAGAGTAATATAGAATTATCAACCATGGAATGGGCAAGACCACCCTATTACCAAATGGAATAGGTTATTTCGGACACAAAAACAGGAACTGGCTAGGCTTAAAATGGCTATCAATGGCAACTAATCTAGTAGTTAACTATAAACCTATGAACCTACCACATGTATAGTGAAGGCTGACTTAAACAAGACTCAAGTAGCAGTTGGTAAGTTGGAATATTTCATTATAATTTTGCTACGTACCTACTTACCTATCTTTGAGTAGAACCAGCATCCCAGTCATTTCTTGATCCACAGTCTGCACATGTTAAGACTGAGTACTGTGAATGCAGGAGTCAGTGTCTCCTTCTCTCTCTCCTCCCATGCTGAATTCCCTTTGTTGTGTAATGTAAACAGTACTGTCTCCTCCCACTATCTTCGTACTGATCCCACCCCTTAAAGTTACATTGCTTCTACAAACCAATACTCTATCCATCTTTTCCTCCACAATCTACACATTTCTCAGCAAATCTTACATAACTATTCTGCTAAGTAACTCATTCATTAATCTGACAACCCTGCAATTATATATTTATACCTTTCACTTTTGCAATCCTTGTCACAGTACTTCAGCTCCTCTTACATACTGTTTCTCGCTATACAACCCTCCCACTCTGCTTCTCTTTCTGTTTGTTATACCACACTGTACTGCTTTTTCACATCTTTTTATAAACCACTTCTTAGACGTTATCTATGCCACTTCACTGATTTTGGTTTGAACTGAGTTATGCTTGAAAGCATGAACTAAGATATCTTTGATGTATGTATTTTAGTTCTCTGGTATGTATATATGCAGATATATATATATATATATATATATATATATATATGTATATATACTTTGACTTATGTTATAACAGTTAGTTGACTGAACTTTTACACTACAGCTTATCTCCACAGGCCTCTAATGAAAATTGACGTTTTTTGAACAGTCAAACCACCCTAGTTATCAAATGCAAATAAATAAATAAATAAATACATAAATACATAATGAAATAATGAAATAATGAACTAATAGTCCTTTCTGGACAGATGAAAGTCACTAGCAAACATTTGTCGGCTTAATCAATAAAGGAAAATAGAGGAACTCATTTGGCAAGTATCAGGAATGTGTGCTCATTCCCATTCATTAACATATGTTATGGCAAACATAGGTCTGAGGACCAATTTCCATTGGAAATTTTTGTTTGAATGAGCACTTCTTCCTAAAGGAAAGGATCATAATATAATACAAATTGTATTATCTGTAACATGAATGCAATGATATATAAAATAAATAAATAAATAAAAATAATCCTTGTGCCAGATTCAGAAAGATTTGCTGCTTTGTGGAAAGTGAGTTTGTACAATGAGGAGCCACTCGCAGGGTGGGTGTGATTCAGAAAAGCCAGCTACTCAGTGTGGCTATGCTAAATAATGTGGTAAGCCATGTTATATATTAATTGCCATATAATGATGTGCAAAATGTTATAATGAGACAAAATAAGATTTCAAAGTGATTCAGAAATGTTTAAATTCTCCTCAGCAATGCTTTGTTCACTTTAGGTTTGAACTCAGTCATATGCCTGGCTTCAAATGACATGCATAGCTCAAGCATGCTTGGGGTTGCTGCAGCTATTGTAAATGAGTATTTGTTGGTGACCTTGAGTGTAGCTATTTTGCCAGATGGTTCACAACCTTGCTCCAGACTAATAAAAAAATGAAATATATATAAAAAATACATATACAAAAATAATATGTATAGATAGAAATATATAGCTATAAATGTATATGATAGTAATTTATTTCGGCTTTTCCCGGTTAGGGGTCGCCACAGTGGAACGCCAGTCTGCTTATGATTGGCAGTAGATTTTTACAGTGCCAAGGTGCCAGCCTGACTCCCAACCTTCAACGAAGGCACACCCATTCACGCACGCACCTACCTGCATATCTTTAGCATCACTCAACCACGGGGAGGACATGCAGACTCCACACAGAAGGCACTCCAGCCGAGAATCGAACAGGAGAACCTCTTGCTGTGAGGCAACAGCGCTAACCACTGCATCACCGTGGCCTAAATGCATATGTCAAATAAATATGCAAAATACTTCATTGCATGGATAACTATCACCATATTGTATCTATCTAAGAAAGTAAAAAAGGCAATATACAGTTGTCATCAACCTCACAGTTGAGGAAGGAGCTGGCTCTACCAGGAAGTGCATCAAATAAACCACAACCCTAGCTAGAAGTCTGTGCTTTGAAGATGCTTCCTTAACCCAATGAAGCTCTCTGAATGCCATTGTGTAGATTCACTCTTCTTGGCATGGTGAGTCTGCTAATTAGTACTCATCTCATTATTGTTTCTGAATCACTTATTTTGTGCGAGAAGCAAACCTAAAAAGCATCATGAAGATTATTACATGATGCTGTACATACACCTGAGCACCTGCAGGCAGCTCCATGCATGTACAGGAAGCCAATTATGTTAGGATGAAGAGAATTCTCATCCCATAATTAAACATCTGAAGATGGAGTCAGTGTAGAGCATCTATTCTCAGTGACTGACAGAAGAATGAAGGAGTGACATATTTCACACCTTAAAGTGCTGTTGAAGCCATATTAAATCAATGTCTATATTTCTTTACTTTCCCGTACAGTGCACAAATAAAAAGTCTGTTGATATCTGCCATTGTCCAGAGGCTGGCACACATAAGAATTGTTTTGGGCAGTAAATCCCTTCCATCTTTCATATGATCTTTGAAGGCAAGGTGATTATGGCTGGAGAAGATGAGGGTAATTCTCCTTTTAGAGCACAGAGGTGATTTAAAGAGTGTCCAAGATTTTTTGGACATCCTCCATAAGAATTACAGCTGGAGGCTCCTTAGCAGCTGTATACTGGGTCACAGTATAATGTTAACACTTGGAATAGTTTGGTAGAGACTGTCACCATTGCTACTGGAATACTATGCACAGGGGAACAGTGCCATCACCACTAGAGGGGCAAGAGTCGATGCAAGACTGATCTTCTTCACTACTGATGGGAGGCTGAAGTTAGTATGCAGTCACTACCTCAATAGTTTAAGTATATTATCTTTTAACTAAGCAAATAACCTGCCACCACATTCCACCACCCAGTTTCTCATTCTGCCCTTTTTATGTCTCTAGCCACTGCAGGGATTGAAAGAAATAGGGAGATAATAGGAGAAATAAGAGACCGCTGGGGTGAATATGCATGATTGAAAGAAAAATGTCTCTTTTGGCACTGTAACAGTTTTAGCCATTAAAAATAATTCAGCATCACTTGTATACAACAATACCGCATCTGTCAGTATTGACATAGTTCAAGGGTAGCAGTACAATATTAAAGTGCCTCCTCCTGTACAGGTGGACAAGTGGATCAACATGTTAAGTCTTCGTGCACTGAGATTGTAAGGAAAGGTGCAAGTTCAAAACCCCTCTCCCAAAGTCATGGCAAAGTATAGTTGTCACCCTTCTAATACCAATGTACCAGTACAAGGTCCATATATGTTATATTCACAACCAGTAGTAGTTTGATGGGTTTTTCACAATATACAATGAAAGTATCTGTCCCTTATCTATTACCTTTGCTGGACACACTTATTGTGTGTGATCAGCATGTATTTTTGCACACATGCAGTTTTATTATTTTCAAAATTCAAATAGCCTCACTGGCTACAAGCACAGATGTGCTGTCACGATCAGTAGCTCTTGCAGTTAGCATTCTCTTATGTCAGACTGTAGGTGAAGAGGAGTCCTGGCTTATCCCCTCTCTTCCATATGTTATAATCAGACAAACAGGTTGATGACATACCTGTGAAAGTCCTATTATCAAAAAGTCAATGAGCTTTACTGTTTTAGTATCAACATAGTTAAGAATACAATACTGATTGTATTTGTATTTATATTCACTAAACCTCTTTGTCTCCACCCTTTCCATTTCATACATGTAGTTTTTGTTTCTCTCCATTTTTGTTGGTATTATATGCAACAGTACAGCAACCTGCTTCTATTCCACCTGCAAGGCTTGCCATCTCCCATAGGTGGCAGCAGTAAAACCACCACCATCAGAAGCACCCAGCACAGCTGGATCACAGCTTGCCGCAGTTGCCTCCACACCTCTTGCCCTACCTGCATTACTTGTGGGGAACTCTACACTGGAGAGTTGTACAGTGGTCCTCACTAGTAGCAGTGAAATTGGAGGTGACACTTTTGTCACTCATCAGATGCAAGCAGAGCTTGCGAAGGAGATAATAGACAGGACGTTGGATGCCCAGATTGGCTATATAGAGTTGTGTCCCTGCCCAAAGCTGACTCCAGTTTCTGAGGCAAGACCCAGTGGTGGTAGTTCTTAGGGTGACAAGTAATTCCCTTGGGTCTAAACTAGAAGAGATCACATCTGCAAGCACCCACTCCTATCCCCAACCCAGTGTTCCCCTTGCTTGTGTGTCCAAGCCCATCCCTGTATGTTCACCATTATTTTCCTTCTGTTTGTCTGCTGTCTCCTTCACTCTTGTGTTCCCTCTCCTTCACGGTATTACCCCATACCCTGACAGTCATGTCTATCTTTTCTTGCTACCACTTTCCATCTTCTTGCTTCCCAGATTTTCTTCCCCAACATTTCCCTCTCTAAAAAATAAATCAACAAATTAATTAATTATGAATTTTAATTAATAAAAGGGTTCCAGTCTGATAAATAAATATTCCCACCTATAGCTTTCAACCTTCCAGATATTTAACTAATGTATACAAGAGTGGTTTCTATTTCTTGAAGTGTTCATCATAAAAAGTGTATTTTACTGACAAATTATTGAAAATTAAAATAATTAAATAATTAAAGCTAGTGTTGGATTTGTCCATAATTACTGAGCTAATATGTTGAGATGTATGGGCCTATCCCATCTCCACCCTGCTCATTCCTTATTTGCTCACTTTGTGGTCTACCTTCTGCTTGCATATCCCATTTTCATTTCTGTCCTATACTCCCATTTCCAATCCTTGATCTAGTCAAAAAATAAATACACTACTCACATGGCCAAAAAGAACTTGTATATAAAAATAATCATACTTGTATGGCGAAATGTTACAAGATGGGTCACAGGGATCAATACTGATGCACAAGATTAACTAATGGAAAATGGCAGCCCTCATACTATGGCAAAACATAAGTCCAGTCCTTGTCATGCACTGGAGATCTTGCCATTAGTCATTCAAATGATCTGAGCACTGCTGCGTGCCACCATACAAATATAAAGCAGGCAAATGTAAGGCATTTAGTCTAAGTGCTTCCACAGATCGGTTTACGCATCGTACTATACAATATCATTGCAGTGAATAGAGGGCTCTAATTCGCATCGTACTATACAATATCATTGTAGTGAATGGAGGGCTCTAATTCGCATCGTACTATACAATATCAATGCAGTGAATGGTGGGCTCTAATTCCTGAGAATTTTACGCTGTTTTACAATACTCGGTTTGTGGTGTGCAGATGTGTTACATCCCCTGATATGTGTGTTTTCTGACATCTTAAGTCTGTGTGCTTCTGTAGCTTCCCCATGCTGATGCAGTAGAAGACAGTGCATTATGGCGGAAGAAATAGGTTCAAACCCCCTGGCGCCTATCTTTCCTTAGTTGATATCAGTCTGCAAATGTGTTACATTCCCCTGAAATGTGTGCTTTGTGACACCTTCAGTCTGTGTCACCTTGTTAAAGAGGTAAGGGTACAATGCAAGTAGACCACGTTGATGGGTTGATTTCTCTCATTTTTAATGATATTAACATTATATTACAGGCCTATTGATCAAATTCTGATGTTAACAGGACTGGTACAGGTTAATACATCATGTTACTTTGCTGTATCCCACCTCTCCTAAGTTTCACATTATTCTACATTCAAGTATTACCATACCAACTTCTTCATGTTGTTCCGCTGCTCTGCTTTTGTGGTCAGCTCCTTTTGCATCATTTTGTACATCTCTGCGGTTTCTGTTGTCCACCCTTAGTGATCCTGCCATTTTTCCTTTTATGGAACATTTCTCAAAATACATACTGCTGTAAATAACATCAATACATTGTTACTGCAATTTTCCCATTTGAGCACGTGGACTTGTGATGACAACCAGAGGTGCTCATGCCTGTTCAGCATATACCTCTGCTGCTTGTACTTTAATCCAGATGTGAGGTACTCTAACACAATTTGGATGTGGGCTTGTACTGTGGTTATGAGTAAGAGATGCTTGTCATGCCTGGCCAAATGCATTGGTAAAAAAAGCCTTGATGCTTGTTGCATACACAACGTAAATAGTGCTGGCTTGGCTGTGATCGTGGGTGCAGGATTTCTGAATTCCAAGGTCTATCTTCAGACCTATATGATATATGCTGATGTGGTATGCTATTATAAAAGAAAGCTATATCAGTAGGCATAATCCTCGGCATGTGTATCTTTAAACATTTAAAGGTATTTATAAAATCTTTAAGGTAACCACTGCCTTTTATTAAGTGATAGACCTACCCATCTGGAAAAGCATAGAAACTCTAATGATATGATAATGAAGTTATCAATAAGATACACAGGAGAGTTGTTTCTCTCTTTTTGGATCATATATGCTACAGAAAAAGCACTGCATGGAGAGACTTAATTTTAAAATAATTTGCTAACTCTTTAGTTTTGTGTTGTATAGCAAGCTTATATCATGATGGTAAGCAGATGCATTAAAATAATTACTGGAGGGGTTATTATCAACTGATGAATACTGCAATGGATCAAATGGTCCAGTATTGCCTCTGTGTAATCAATGTGATTAAGCAATACCAGGCTATATATACCCATCTATGTAAGACAACATTTCTGTCCTTTGCAATGTTAATTCAACATATCTTTCTGTCTTAATTAAATGGTCAAATGTTTTTAGAAGGCAAACAAGTAAGTCATAAAGGCTGCCATACAATTTATTGAAAATATGTTATATAGTAATTAGGCTGGAAAAATCAATTCATATGTTTTTCAGTTTAATATTGTATACAAGATATTTTTAATAGAAATAGACAGCCCCCGGGATTCATGAACCTTGCGCCAGGCGCCAGCATAGCGTCGGCGTTATAAAGCCAAATATGGCCACCGAGCGATTCAGGTATGAAGCAATCCCACGTGCACTACCGGCGGTTCGGACCGCCGCCCGGCGTAGGTATGCTAATCACACTGTGTGCGGTATTGCACCATGCAAATGAAGGCAAATAGCGATCCACGAAGTGGGGCATGCGTAGCGTAAGGGCACGGCAATGTAAACCGAAAAAAACGGTTTACATTTACCCAAACATGACCAAGGAGTAACTGAAGGCTGTCAACGTCAGGTATCATACAGGTGCAATATGCCAATGGCGAAGGCACCGAGAATGTCCAAAGAAAACATGCACAACTGTAAATAATGACAAAAATGTCATGTACGTACAAACCACAGCAGAACCCCGGATATGTGTACAGAAGGTGCAAAGCAATGAAATAATATGACAATGTCCTAAAAGAGCTGTATAATACACATCAGCTGTACAGCCACCACACACCATAGTATGTATGGAAAGCCTCAACCCCAGCGCAAGGGTTGTCAAGGAGTGGTGGCAGTGTTCAGCGCCGTAACCATGTATTAGCAGTCAATGCCATGCAAATGAGGCAGATAATAGTGAATCGCAAAGCTGGCGCCGGTGTAAGGATGGAGCAAATGGCGCAGCGGTACTACACCGAGGAGTGGCCTACACGACATACATGTCAATCGCAGAGGGGTGTGCCACTGTAGGAGGAAGCATATTGGAGGCCAGCAAACCTGGGCTGTACAATGCACATCACAGCAGCAGGACCGGCGTGTGAGGAAATAGATGCGCTGAGAGTACATAATGCGCGCACAGATGCATGTGCACGAGGATGACTACGTTCCCCAACCCAGTCATGTGACGGCCTCCCCGTCAACAACCACGGATATAGGAAGGTAATGCGGAGAATATGAGGAAATGCGGAAGCAGTGTAATTGGAGCCGTAATGAGCAATCAACAGCAATCAATCCAGGAAGGGCAAACGGTGGCAGCTGACAACTCTGCATACGGACTCCTGCATAACGGGAAAGGGGAGGCATATGAATGCAAAGATAATAGGGGATGTAGTAGAAATGCAAAGAGCAAAGAACCGAAATAGCACAGCCAAGTACAGAGGTAGCATAACTGCGGCTGCAGATAAAATGCATCATATGCCATGTGCCTGCAGGATGCAGTAATGTAAGATGCAAAGCTAAGCCAATGCAGGCAACTGTAATGTAACACTAAAGGCAATACCGTTGCAGTTGCAACGGCAAAACACCGAAGATAATTCACAGATATGGCTGCACAGACACACCCAATGACATCACCGGGTATACAGCACAACAGTATAAAGTGTGAATGCACACAACACACAGCGCGATTTCCCAAACGCCGCACCGTAGGGTGTAAACACACGGGGAACTTTTAATATGTATATGGTGGGTGCCGCCGTGGCCGTGATGCATAGGTATGTGGCAGAGACAGACGGAGTTGCGGAGGATGGTGCCGACAACTACCATAGGCCTCACAGGAGAAGGAGAGTGTTCAGACCAAGGGTGACCTACCAGGGGCTGCAAGACCTGGAGATAGTAGAGCGCTACAGGGTGGACAGGGACACGTTACAGCAAATAGTGGAGCTGTGCCGGCCACGCCTGAGAACAAGAGACAACAGAGGGGAGCCCATCCCAGTGGACACAAAGGTATGTGTGAGCTTGCGAATACTGGCTACAGGTACCTTTCAAAGGCCAACCGGGGATATAATGGGAAGCTCACAGGCATCAGCATCTAGGGTACTACACCAGTTCCTGGATGCCATGTTACGACATGCCCATGAGTATATAAACTTCCCCAGATCTCAGGAGGAGTTGGCTAGCAATATGCGCCGCTTCCACCGTGTGGCACAATACCCGGAGGTACTGGGTGCGATCAACTGTACGCACATAGAAATCAAGTCACCACCCGGGGAGCAGGGTAGACGCTACACAAACCGCAAGGGATACCCCTCCATCAATTGCCAGGTCGTGTGCAATGCGCAGGGCAATATCATGGATGTGTGTGCTGGCAGCCCTGGAAGCTACCACGACTCCCATATCTGGCATGCCTCACAGCTGTATCAGGTATTCGCCAGGGGGGACATCACACAAGGTCACCTTGTGGGGGATGCTGGCTATGCACTGGAGCCGTGGCTAATGACACCCATCAGAAATGCACACACACACATGCAAGAACGCCATAATGAGGCACACGCACAAACCAGAATAATCATAGAGTGTGTGTTTGGGATGTTGAAATCACGGTTCCGTTGCTTGGATACATCCGGTGGAGCCTTGCAGTACTCTCCAGGCACATGTGCCCACATATTCATAGTATGTTGTATGCTACACAATATGATTCTGCGGAAACAGCTGCTGCAGGGACATAATGGTGTAGGGCCACCAAGCCCACCACAACTGCCAAGGCAAGCACAGGCACAGGGCGTTCAGCGCCATGAACACGCTGTGCCAGCCCCAGTAGGTAGACGGAGGCGTACCCAATATGCCCACGCCCTGGCAAAGAGGGAACGCATAGCACATACTTTGACAGCGTAGGCCCCATGGACTGACACCTCCTTACCTGCACACACAGTGAAATGGACGCCACACAAACATGTCCGCCTGTAATGTGTACCGTATGGCCGGACCTATGTGTGACTCCAACAAAGGCACCACCCAAACACTGCACACCCAATAGCCAGCAGAGCATGGAACGCCAACACCTCACCGCACGCCGGTTCTACAGCACACGGCGTAGCCGTATGCTGCCACTATCGCCGCAAGTCGACCACATATGTACTTATGTGCATACACAGATACGGAAATAGATATCAGTACACATGTAGAAATATATGTACACATACACAGATATAAAGTACAACAGGTTAATATGGAACCCAGGGATGCAAGTTCACAGATAAGTAAGATGCGAAATCTCCACATAGTAAACATAGTGACCGACAACCCGATCATCCGGGAGGGTGGGCAGAGCAGGGAACGCCAGCCATGGAAATGTCAACCTGCATCAATACATATCCGCGTGTCGGGATGATCACCAGTCCACGGTACAGTAACAGGATATGCGTGTCATATCCATAGGATATGAGTGCGGAGGTACACACCGCCGCGGCGCCAACGTAGGTATTGTGTGCAACCGGTGCGAAAGCGGCAAGCATACCAGTCAAGTGTACGTCATTATGAGGAACGTACCTCATTTGGGGTCTAAAACAGTTCATGTTCCTCGCAGTTCCTCAAAGTTCCACATTGAAAATGTCTGTCAAACATTCATTGTTAGGAATGTATTTAAATGACATCCTGGTAAATAGAAATTAATCATAGTAATTCATTAAAGGTTCTTCATTGTAAGTAAATCAGCATATTTTAACCATCCTATGACCTACTTAGCTGAAGTTGTTAGTATGCCATTAGTATGTGTTCCACATTATGCCCATTTGTTCCACATTAGTAATGTGTGTGTTCCTCATTTTGGAAATGGAAGGTTGAGAGCCATGGCGGCAATATGTGTATGTGTGAGGTGAGGTTGTCGTGTGTTCCGCTGTGTGTGTGTAATGTGTGTGCCACTGTAAAATGTGTATGTAGGTGACATGTCACAGGCGGAGTGTAATAACATGCGTAGGCATACAGTACAGGAACCATAGGCGTATGTACAGCAGTACCCACAAAGTAGTACTGACATCTCCTCAGTGGCTATGCGCATGGCGACGTAAAACGATGCAAAGCGGAAATGTCCCAGAATGTACCACAGGGCCATAGCCAACAGGAGATGCAAAGGACGCATGTACAAACCATGACCGTATGTATGGCGGCCATATGGTAGACTCAACACGATACGTCGGCAACGTTACACAGCATCAGGCATGTACGGCGAAAATATGAATGTGCTATCCCGGCACCGATCGTGAACACTTATGGTCCCGTAAATACCGCTGTGTGTTCCACGACCGTTAAGTAAGCAAGCGGCACACGAATAGGAGGCTACCGGTAGCATACAGGCCGTCCCAAGTATAGGACCACAATCACCGTAACTACGCTGGGTACTCTAACACAATTTGGATGTGGGCTTGTACTGGTTATGAGTAAAAGAGATGCTTGTCATGCCTGTGAAATGCATTGGTAAAAAGCCTTGATGCTTGTTGCATACCCTGGCGTAAATAGTGCTGCTGTGGCTTGGCTGTGATCGTGGGTGCAGGTTTCTGAATTCCAGGTCTATGGGCATTGGGTTGGGTTAATCGGCATGTATCTTTAAACATTTAAAGGTGTTATAAAATCTTTAAAGGTAACCACTGCCTTTTATTAAGTGATAGACCTACCCATCTGGAAAAGCATAGAAGCTCTAATGATATGATAATGAAGTTATCAATAAAGATGTCTAGGAGGATTGTTTCTCTCTTTTGGATCATATATGCTACAGAAAAAGCACTGCATAAGGAGAGACTTAATTTTAAAATAATTTGCTTTAACTCTCTTTAGTTTTGTGTTGTATAGCAGAAACATATCATGATGAGTAAGCAGATGCATTAAAATAATTACTGGAGGGTTATTATCAACTGATAGATGCTGCAATGGATCAAATGGTCAGTATTGCCTCTGTGTAATCAATTATGATTTAAGCAATACCAGGCTATATATATACCACATCTATGTAAGACAGTTTTCTGTCCTTTGCAATGTTATTCAACATATCTTTCTGTCTTAATTAAATGGTCAAATGTTTTTAGAAGGCAAACAAATGAAAGTCCTTAAAAGGCTGCCATACAATTTATTGAAAATATGTTGTATATATAGTAATTAGGCTGGAAAAATCAATTCATATGTTTTCAGTTTAATGTGTATACAGATATTTTTAATGAAATAGACAGCCCGGGATTCATGAACCTTGCGCCAGGCGCCAGCATAGCGTCGGCGTTATAAAGCCAAATATGGCCACGGCGATTCAGGTATGAAGCAATCCCACGTGCACTACGGCGTGCGCGGTTCTCGCCCCCGGCGTAGGTATGCTAATCACACTGTGTGCGGTATTGCACCATGCAAATGAAGGCAAATAGCGATCCACAGTGGGCATGCGTGGCGTAAGAACGCGGCAATGTAAACCCGAAAAAGCGGTTTACATTTACCCAAACATGACCAAGGAGTAACGGAAGGCTGTCAACGTCAGGTATCATACAGGTGCAATATGCCAATGGCGAAAGGCACCGAGAATGTCCAAAGAAAACATGCACAAACTGTAAATAATGACAAAATGTCGTATGCGTAGAAACCACAGCAGAACCCCGGATATGTGTACAGAAGGTGCAAAGCAATGAAATAATATGACAATGTCCTAAAGAGCTGTATAATACACATCAGCTGTACAGCCACCACACACCATAGTATGTATGGAAAGCCTCAACCCCAAGCGCCAAGGGTTGTCAAGGAGTGGTGGCAGTGTTCGGCGCCCGTAACCATGTATTAGCAGTCAATGCCATGCAAATGAGGCAGATAATAGTGAATCGCAAAGCTGGCGCGGTGTAAGGATGGAGCAAATGGCAGCGGTACTACACCGGTGGCCTAACGAGATACATGTCAATCGCAGAGGGGTGTGCCACTGTAGGAGGAAGCATATTGGAGGCCAGCAAACCTGGGCTGTACAATGCACATCACAGCAGCAGGACCGGCGTGTGAGGAAATAGATGCGCTGAGAGTACATAATGCGCACAGATGCATGTGCGAGGATGACTACGTTCCCCAACCCAGTCATGTGACGGCCTCCCGTCAACAACCACGGATATAGGAAGGTAATGCGGAGAATATGAGAAATGCGGAAGCAGTGTAATTGGAGCCGTAATGAGCAATCAACACCAATCAATCCAGGAAGGGCAAGCGGCGGCTGACAACTCTGCATGCAGACTCCTGCATAACGGGAAGGGAGGCATATGAATGCAAAGATAGTAGGGGATGTAGTAGAAATGCAAAGAGCAAAGAACCGAAATAGCACAGCCAAGTACAGAGGTAGCATAACTGCGGCTGCAGATAAAATGCATCATATGCCATGTGCCTGCAGGATGCAGTAATGTAAGATGCAAAGCTAAGCCAATGCAGGCAACTGTAATGTAACACTAAAGGCAATACCGTTGCAGTTGCAACCGTAAAACACCGAAAATAATCCATGGATCGGCTGCACAGACACACCCAATGACATCACGGGTATACAGCACAACAGTATAAAGTGTGAATGCACACAACACACAGCGATTTCCCAAGCGCCGCACCGTGGGTGTAAACACACGGGGAACTTTTAATATGTATATGGTGGGTGCCGCCCGTGGCCGTGATGCATAGGTATGTGGCAGAGACAGGGAGTTGCGGGAGGGTGCCGACAACTACCGTAGGCCTCACAGGAGAAGGAGAGTGTTCAGACCAAGGGTGACCTACCAGGGCTGCAAGACCTGGAGATAGTAGAGCTACAGGGTGGACAGGGACACGTTACAGCAAATAGTGGAGCTGTGCGGCCATGCCTGAGAACAAGAGACAACAGAGGGCCCATCCCAGTGGACACAAAGGTATGTGTGAGCTTGCGAATACTGGCTACAGGTACCTTTCAAAGGCCAACCGGGGATATAATGGGTATCTCACAGGCATCAGCATCTAGGGTACTACACCAGTTCCTGGATGCCATGTTACGACATGCCCATGAGTATATAAACTTCCCCAGATCTCAGGAGGAGTTGGCTAGCAATATCGCCGCTTCCACCGTGTGGCACAATACCGGAGGTACTGGGTGCGATCGACTATGCGCACATAGAAATCAAGTCACCGCCCGGGAGCAGGGTAGGCGCTACATAAACCGCCAGGGATACCCCTCCATCAATTGCCAGGTCAGTGTGCAATGCGGGGCATTATCATGGATGGGTGTTCTGGCAGCCCTGGAAGCTACCACGACTCCCATATCTGGCATGCCTCACAGCTGTATCAGGTATTCGCCAGGGGCACATCACACAAGGTCACCTTGTGGGGGATGCTGGCTATGCACTGGAGCCGTGGCTGATGACACCCATCAGAAATGCACACACACACATGCAAGAATGCCATAATGAGGCACACGCACAAACCAGAATAATCATAGCGTGTGTTTGGGATGTTGAAATCACGGTTCCGGTGCTTGGATACATCCGGTGGAGCCTTGCAGTACTCTCCAGGCACATGTGCCCACATATTCATAGTATGTTGTATGCTACACAATATGATTCTGCGGAAACAGCTGCTGCAGGGACATAATGGTGTAGGGCCACCAAGCCCGCCACAACTGCCAAGGCAAGCACAGGCACAGGCGTTCAGCGCCATGAACACGCTGTGCCAGCCCAGTAGGTAGGCGGGCGTACCCAATATGCCTACGCCCTGGCAAAGAGGGCGCATAGCACATACTTTGACAGTGTAGGCCCCATGGACTGACACCTCCTTACCTGCACACACAGTGAAATGGGCCACACAAACATGTCCGCCCGTAATGTGTACCGTATGGCGGACCTATGTGTGACTCCAACAAAGGCACCACCAAACACTGCACCCAATAGCCAGCAGAGCATGGAGCGCCAACACCTCACCGCGCGCCGGTTCTACAGCACCAGGCGTAGCCGTATGCTGCCACTATCGCGCAAGTCGACCACATATGTACTTATGTGCATACACAGATCTGGAAATAGATATCAGTACACATGTAGAAATATATGTACACATACACAGATATAAAGTACAACAGGTTAATATGGAACCCAGGGATGCAAGTTCACAGATAAGTAAGGCGAAATCTCCACATAGTAAACATAGTGACCGACAACCCGATCATCCGGGAGGGTGGGCAGAGCAGAGCGCCAGCCATGGAAATGTCAACCTGCATCAATACATATCCAGCGTGTCGGGATGATCACCAGTCCACGGTACAGTAGCGGGATATGTGCGTGTCATATCCATAGGATATGAGTCGCGGTACCACCCGCCCGGCGTCGCCAACGTAGGTATTGTGTGCAACCGTCGGTGCGGCGGCAAGCATACCAGTCAGTGTACGTCATTATGAGGAACGTACCTCATTTGGGGTCTAAAACAGTTCATGTTCCTCGCAGTTCCTCAAAGTTCCACATTGAAAATGTCTGTCAAACATCCATTGTTAGGAATGTATTTAAATGACATCCTGGTAAATAGAAATTAATCATAGTAATTCATTAAAGGTTCTTCATTGTAAGTAAATCAGCATATTTTAACCATCCTATGACCTACTTAGCTGAAGTTGTTAGTATGCCATTAGTATGTGTTCCACATTATGCCCATTTGTTCCACATTACTAATGTGTGTGTTCCTCATTTTGGAAATGGAAGGTTGAGAGCCATGGCGGCAATATGTGTATGTGTGAGGTGAGGTTGTCGTGTGTTCCGCTGTGTGTGTGTAATGTGTGCCACTGTAAAATGTGTATGTAGGTGACATGTCACAGGCGGAGTGTAATAACATGCGTAGGCATACAGTACAGGAACCATAGGCGTATGTACAGCAGTACCCACAAAGTAGTACTGACATCTCCTCAGTGGCTATGCACGTGGCGGCGTAAAAGCGATGCAAAGCGGAAATGTCCCAGAATGTACCACAGGGCCATAGCCAACAGGAGATGCAAAGGGCGCATGTACAAACCATGACCGTATGTATGGCGGCCATATGGTAGACTCAACACGATACGTCGCAGCGTTACACAGCATCAGGCATGTATGCGGTGAAATCTGAATGTGCTATCCGGCACCGATCGTGAACACTTACGGTCCGTAAATACCGCTGTGTGTTCCACGACCGTTAAGTAAGCAAGCGGCACCACGAATAGGAGGCTACGGTAGCATACAGGCCGTCCCAAGTATGGGACCACAATCACCGTAACTATCAGTGACAAAATGCCAATGGATAGTAGGCGCGGACGAACATCCGCAGATATATAACCGATGTGAAGGAGGAATACGTGCAGGAAGCACACATGCAGGCGATACCGACACCACCACGACATCAACAAAACAAACATTCCCAGAACAACAGACAGGTAACCTGCAGCTCCCCAAGCAGGGATGGAGCACACACAAGCATATCTTGTATGTATAAATGCAAGACCCACACCCGTACCCGTCACCCACATCCGCAGATATACCCCATCGCACATATCAAAGGGATAACAGCTAAAACCGTAGCAAAACATACAGGCAGTCAATGACAGCGGCATACCCGCAACAAGCCGTGGGAAACACTAGCAGCAGCTGATGCATCCTTGCATCCGTTGTGTACAGGAATATAACAGCTATGTTACACATCTGAATGCACAATGCCATCGACAGGCGCCGCCAGGACACGGACACCCATGTCAAACAGAATACCATACCCAACACACACAATCCACGGCTAACACCACAGCGTAATGTACCTGGCACCACACATAGCGGATGCAGTCACACAAACATGATACAAAACATACCATCCCCACGAAGGTAGTGCAAATAACCAACGGCCACGAGGAATGAACCATGGCCTAGTTTCCGGCGTAACGTCACGAATGGAGGATCACCAGTGATATGCGCATAAGTACACCGAGGAACAGCTATTGGCGTGATGAACCCACATGCCTCAGGTGACGACGAATAAAGGAAGACTCCTGGATATTCAAACCGTATGTTCATACCGAACACAAAGCGAATTGAAAGGAAATACTGAGAGGAAGATATTGCGAATACAGAAGCGAGGCCGGAAAGGTATGTCGAACCCACGAGATGTACTGATGTGTAACGCATGATACGTATGACTAATCTGCACTGTATGTGAACGATGTGTGTAGGTAAAGATACCTGTCCATCAGGCAGAGAGTGGTGAAAGGTGGTTATGTAATGCTAAGCCGCGGCATACCAGCGACTGTGGACAACGTGTGCACAGCAGTGGGACAACATGTACACAGGCGTGATAACCCAAGGTCCGCCATATAGGATTCAAACACAGAACAATGCCACCACCCTGATGCTGTCAGTGGATATCGAACAATGAAGTGCCACAGCGGGGATAGGACATGTATGTATAGTGTCACAGCACACATGTGCATGGGCATATACCGTCGATGTCATACGGAATGTGCGCGGCGTGCACGTATCCCATGATAGGGGTGACTATGTCAATTATGTGTAATGCAAAGCTGTCATGATGGATATGTTCAGAAATCATAGACAGTATCACAGGCATAGCATGCATGATGGAGGATGGCCTAATGTTATGTACATAAACAAGATATGTATGGCCTGCACATATGGGACAATGTAGTAGCAGAATAGGTACCGAAATGGAGGAACAGCAAGTAACCATGTCCAAACGTTCGTAGCAGGTGCAATGTGTGCCACAATGATGTCCGGCAGGGCCGTGTGTAAACACATGTGCAATGTACACAGTAGTGTCACCCCCATGGTAGTGTCCACTGAGCGGCAGAAGTGGATGTCAACTGTATGTCTATACAGTACTTCGCTGTGGTGGTACCATGGGTCTGTGTCACCCTACCAGCAAGGGAGCTATCACATGACTAGAGACACAGTGTGCCCCTGTGGGATGTGCACAGGACCTATGTCCCACAGCACGGTGTGTCCAGTCTGTGGATGTCACACAGGCGCCGGCTGAGCAATGTGGCATGTGCACACATGCAGGACTGCTCCTCCCACCCTGCCCACTGCAAAGCGCCATGTAGGAGTACTACATGCATCAGTACTCGGAGAACATGGCCCATGGCAGAGTAGATTACACCCCTGTGTTAGTGGTATGCAGGTGAGTACAGATGTGTTACATGACTGTCATTTGCATATGTAAACTGTCTGAGCGGGTAGAGATCACAGCATGACTATACTGAGACATGTAACGTTGTATCCATTGTGTAAGGTACACCACACATGTGTTATTGTAACACAGCCAGCGTGTACATGTGTGTATGGCACAGGTACAAGGGCACCCAAGGTATCAGCTAGACATACGGTCCAGAAATGCGTGGTCCTGCACATGTGTACCCACGCCATGGTGGAATATGGCAACCACAGCACCATGTGGGGCATGTGTGTACATCAACCATGTACAACGTGATATGCATGTATAGGGACAGTATCCATGTGATACACACTGCATGACTGTCACTATGCAAAGGTGATGTGTATGCACTATGTGTGATGTAACTGATGCAATGATATCTACATGATATATCTGCCACACTGACACCTGTATGGTTGTTAGCAATATGAGTAGGATGAGCTAGAATGCTGCCAGGTATGTAGATGTGGTATATGTAGGCATGGACAATACTGTGTGACAGCAGGTAGTGTATGTATGCAAATACTGAGCATGAGGGACCACATGTCTGAGGACTGTGCAATGTCACACGTCCCTGACTTGTTGTAGTTAGCATGATATGCCTGCACCACTGTGTGACCTGTACAGGAGGCACATGGCGTAACATCCTGAGACATAGTGCGATGTGATGCTGGATGTGTACATTGGCAATAGCATAAAGTGGAATGGCGCTGAAGGGCAAAGAGCGGATCATGTCTGATGTGATACCCTCTGTACCACCCCAACCACCCATGCAATAGTATGACAGGTGGCCAGCATGGGATGTGGTGTGCTGTGGCGCACATAAGCCCAACAAGGGTGCCAGTAAAGGCATGCAGGTAGTCAATGAGTGTGTGAAGCATGTATGTCAAGATGTGGCCCAGTGCCATACTGAATGGCCCAGTCATGGGTGTACAAATGCAGCCCCATACGTGCAATGCAGTACCACCCATGTGTAGTGTGATAGATGTGGTAGTGTGGTGGTCAGGGTACACAACGCACATGAAAGGGCTAGCAGTCAATGTAGTGTGCGGCTGCAGAGACATGTAACAGCCAGGTTGGCGGGATACAACAACTACGGAGATTTGAGGTGACATTGGGACTGTGTTCCCGGACATAACATGTGCATGGCAGTACTATGTATGTGTCCACAGGGTTAATACAATGTCCAGCCAAGGATTGGAACCCTGTAGTGAGTGAGAGTGTGTATTGTTGGTAGGTACCCCATTGGCAGGCACGATGCCAGCAACATCTGTGTTGGCAATGCCTGCATGACTGTGGTATGCTGCATTGAATGTGGATGTAGTCAAACAGCAGAGACATACCACCACACTGCGTGAGGGCCCACACTGCAATGTCTGGCAGTCATGTGTAGGTAGCTAGCTGTGGAGTATGTGATGCACCATGAGGACACACCATGACTGTCAAGTGACACACCACACACAGGTGAACATAACTACCGTGCAACAGCCTGCACATGTGCCCATACAGCACGTGTGCATGGAACAGGAATACCACTGTGGCGTCTGTGAAAAGGCCAGTACCACCATGTCTCTGTGTGGAATAGCATGGTCCCTACCAGTGTGTAAATGTAGCAGAAGTGCACTGTGATCAGTGTTGGCATGGCACGTAGACTGTCCATCGTGCGGTGCCATGCCATCAACTACCTCTGTCAGTGGATGTCAGTAATACCGGCTGTAGAGTGTATGTACCATGCATGCTGCTATGGTTGTGTGTTTAGGGTGTGGCTAGCAGGGATGAGAAGCATGGATGTTCAGCAAACAGAGGGGATGTGTAGGCATAGCACACAGACACATGGAGGTTTGGTGCATGCGAGGGTAGTGTAGGTATGGTATGTGTCGTGTAATGTGTCACCCAGCTATGCACTGCATGGCCAAGCATGTGTGGGTACATGGGAGTCCATACTAGGGAAGGCGTGTTGCTGTCAATACATAGCAGTAGCAACTGTCCTAGGTGCAATGTACAGTATGCCAACCGACCAGCATGTAACCTGTGGTGTACAGTGTATTCACTGTCGCGTGTCACAATGTGGCGGTCACGAACATGGGTATCTGAACATGGATTACCTATGATGCAATGTGTCTTGGGAATATACAGTATGTGTGTAAATCACTGTGTGGTGTAGGAACCACCACCCGTGTGTGTTACAGTCAGGTATTGCCTGGGGAGGTATGATCTGTGTACAATCTGGACTGGCAGGTGTGCGTGTAGGGCATGGAGGCAGGTCCCAGGCACTGCAGTGTGTGCAGTGCTTGTGTTGTAAGCATTGTCACACATCACTGCATGCTGTGCCTACCTGACAGCCCTGCGGAGACAGACATGTGACACTGCACAGCATGGCATGTGAAGATGTACATGTGGGCTGCACCTTAGGCAGATGTCCACAGGTCATGTGCCATGTAGTGTGGTTGAACATGTATCAGACTGGACAAACACCACATGCCTGCATAACACTATGACCATAGTCAACAGTCCCAGTGACAGAGGTAGGCCAATGTACACTATCCCTGCATGGCTACTGGACACCTGGCTAGACACACACCCGGGGTTAATTCACCATTGAGCCATCACATGTCCCAGTCCATGTGGGCTGCATATGTGTCACAGGTGGTCATGCTGTGGCAGGTGACCATGTCCAACAGGAGATGTGTTATGTGTGTACCACGTGTGATGCGCTGACAACAAGCTGTGATGTACGGCTGCGCGGTGTACCTGTGTGACATTGTCTGTGATGGGTGCAAAGGTAGTATCGTATTGCATGCACACAAGCCCCACATAGGTGCATAGCCTGAACATACAATACAAGGAGTGTGTGGGATGATAGCAACCCACAGGAGGAGATGGGTATGGCGGCAGCCCACAACCACATGTGTGTATGGTGTTCACGCCCACCACATGAGCATCTGAGAGGCTAGTGTTACAGCTGTACAGGGTTGCATGCATATATGTTCAGCAACATCCCTGTGTCCCACCACTGGCCCGTGGACCGATGGACACCAACCAAATGTGCAGATATGAGATGTGCACAGCACATCACAGATGCCTACTGTAGAACAGGCTTACCGTAGACATGTGCACAGTAGGTCTGTGCCAGCTGCAGTCAAACATGTAATGTGCTGAACCACACCAATAGTCCAGGCCATGCCACAGATGGACGTGCATGCATCTGTGTATGTATGGCTGTGAATGTCTCCGACATAGCAATATAGCTGTGTCACCGTTGTGAACAACAATATGAATGGGTTATATGTGTGAGGGGTGCCATATGCGTATGGTCTGATCGACGATACCATCAGTGACCCTGCTATGTGAACATCCCTGTCCCCATACATGGATACCTATGCTGTGCCCAACACCACATTCACAGAGGGAGGGATGGCGGTGTGTAGTGCAGCAGCAGACATGGGGTGGCAGCAGGCACTGGATGTACACATATGTGGTACCCACATCAGTGCAGGCAACCATCCATGTGCATGGGATAGCGGTGTGTGTCCACATACAGCACTGTGTTGATCAATATCCCAGCACATAGCACCTGCCAGGGTTACAGTGTATGCATGGATGTGTGATACCTGCATGCACCAGACACACCCTCAGCAAGCAGCGTGCAGCATACCTCGCTTGAGGCCAGTGTCCACACCATGGCGATAGACATGTTGAATGTCCATATACACATAGCAATGACATATGGAATGGACAGCCACCCTGCCAATATCGTAACCCCCCCAGGTGGATCACAACCCAGTGCCATGTATGTGGCATACCCTGCCATACCATGCAGACCTGCCCAGCAAGGCTGCATGAGCTATCACAGTCCTACATGGTGCAATGGACAAAAGGCACTCTCACTATCAACCATACACAGCAGTAATGTGGCGGTGATGCACCCTGTGGTGTCACAGGTGCTGTGTGATGCTCTGGACAATGTGTGTGTGTACATGCTATGCATGGCCTGTCCTGCTAATGTGTCATGGTTACACATTGCCCTATGTCTATCACATGTGCAACACAGGTGAGCTGTGGCAAGTTGTCCAACACCCGTACAGTGCTGTGTGGATGTACATGGCACAACACATGCATGTGCAGGTGTCCATGTGTATGTGTACAGTGCCACTGCTGACGTTCACAATGGCTACAGGCGTGATGTGTACTGACATATACACAGCGTCCAGGTGAACAGCAGCACCGACGTCACATGGGGACCTATGCCAGTGATATGGACACAGGTGCAGCCAGGTACACATGTCCACAGCTGGCTAACATCTACATGGTGCGTGTACAGTGTGATGGGGTGGCAAACAGATATGATGTGACACACACTGCTCAATGGTGTGAAGCCAACACATCGGCTGTGTCACTGCCACGATGCCTTTCACAGATTACTGTGCAGATGTCGTACTTGTCATAGCAATGTATCTCCAACAGTATGCCAGCACAGCAGTGTAAATGTGACCTGCCACCATCATTATGTCTTACAGATAATGCCACGATCCCAGCTTCCTGCATTCAGTCGACAGGAGGAGGAGGTGATCATACCATACCTCCATACTAATCATGACATGTTATTTAGTCATGTGCCACAGCAGGCACAGGAACGACAGGAGATGTGGGAGGAGATGTGCAGGAGGGTGAACAGCCTGGGCGGATACAACCGCACTTATCAGCAGATCCGCAGGCACTGCACAGACCTGATCCGGCATGCAAGACAGCGTGCTGCTGCAATCGCCAGACAACAACGTGGGACAGGTGGTGGGCCACCAACCCAGCCCCCACTCACAGCCACGGAGGAGCTCCTGGCCAGTCTGGGGACACCCACGGAACAACATGCAGAAACCCATGTGTCCATCGTGGAGGTGGGTGTCTCCCGAACTATGAGCTTGGAGCTGCATGGTAAGTCAGGGTTGCATGTTTGTATGATAAGTGACGTGGGGTGGGTGTCATAGTACAACACATAATATAGCCATACATGCCAGGTATATGGCCACACAAGACGCATACTACAGTATGCTATGTTGTGTTAGCAGACATGTGCATAGCACATGCTAACTCACAGATGCATGATGTGACATGCACACTGCTGACTGTGGCGATAGTAATGGATAATGTGTATACCTTTGTGTCATCCCTTTACAGGTACGTCTGGCGTGCATAAACACAAGGGTCTGTTGCAGGTAAGTCTGTTGCTAGTCAAAGGCATGATATGGTGTATTGATATTCCCCATGTGTCCAGGCATGACATGCACACCTGTGTGTGCCCCAGTCACGGTATACAGGTTGCACCACCCGACACACACACCACCCATGTACAGTAGATACAACCGTTAGCGTGAGTGGCATGACACCACACGACCTATTGGTGTGTTACGTGCATTCAGCTATGCATACAATGGTGTAGGTGTTCCACAATGGCTGCATGTGTAGTATGCATCGGTATGCCTCTGCAGTATGCACACAGTACCACATAGTGAGCTGTGATCTTGCCAGAGCACAGGTGTTACCAATGTGACCTATGCCCCTGCATCGGGTGCACGTTGTGACATGGCACATGCCATGTCCCATGCACGTGGATGTCTGGCTGCAACATTGTCACACCATGACATGACCTATGCACGACATAGCAGACATCCACACTGTCTGCATATCTGTAGGGAATGTGACACCTTACACTAGTATGGTTGTATGTCACATGGGCCACCACAGGGCCATGTGCACGATGTCCACCACACACAATTGTCAATGACCCAGACAGACAAGGCCATGGTCGATACCTACAGGCATGTTGCCACACAGTACATCCACAGTGGGTAGTCACCGTTGCACCCTGTACACACATAGTGGGCTCATCACTGTAGTGGCCCCCTGGACATCCGATGTAGTACACCACTGACATGGAATGCCTCTCCACAGCTACTACAGGTGCCTCCAATATCCACCACATACGTGCTGCTGAGCGGCTGAACTGACTTACAGACATGGCAATGTAATGCGTCCAGGTCACGCATCACACAAACATAACTGTGTCCTGCTACTGTGCAGTGGCACAGTGCCCGCACTCCACACTGTACAGCTATGTACACAGCTCACACCAACCGCACCTGCACAGACATCCCTGTTACCCATACATTGTATCTGTAGACTGTACACATAACACTGCACCATGACAGCCATTGTGATGTGGTGCATGCGGTGGGACACCATCGTCACATGTCCACATGATACCACACATGTTTGCGGTGTACATGACATAGTGTCGGCAGACATGTGTACTGTCAACTCGCCCGGCCACACGGTGTATCACGGTGATGCATGCAAACTACCATGAATGTGTGTACTGCATGCCTACTAAAAGACACCTGCCTGTTGTACTGTTCCCACCAGGGCAGTGTGCATACTGCCACTAGGAATGTCTGGTCTACATTCACTGGTCTGTGGTGTGTGAATGCTGCATGCCACCTGCATTATCACATGCATGATGTCTGTGTGTGTGTGTGTGTGTGTGTGTGTGTGTGTGTGTGTGTGTGTGTGTGTGTGTGTGTGTGTCTGTGTGACGGTATGCCTTTGTATTGACAGGTGCTGTAGGTGAGTTCCCCTCCTGCGGTCCAGCTGATGCTAGTGTCCCCACAGATACTAGTGGTGATGACCATGTGCATGAGGCACAGGCAGGGTCGTCACAGGCAGACACTGTGCCATTGGAGAACATCACTTACGTCCCCTTCATCCCTGAACATGGTTCGAATGCCAACACATACCCCAACACCGTTGCCCATAGATGACGGTCAGTCAGCGTCTGTTGGCACCGAGCAGGAATGTGTGGTGGCTGCAGAAGGTGTGGGTACACACGATGTTGCCAGTGTAATGACTGGTGCAGTGCCACGCAGGCATGTGGCAGGTGCTGCTCGTAGGGGGAGCACCGCTAGACATACACCTGCTGTACAGGGTGCAGCAGCTGGTATAACCAGACGCATGTTCCAGACTGTAATGGCGGGCGCAGGCACGTGCCGAACGGCAGAACCAGGAAGGGCAGAGGCTGCAGAGGTCTGCAATCCGTTCCTTGAATGACAACATCCAGGCATTGGCGAATGCCCAACAGCATCTTGCCGATGTTCTGGATAGGAGATTGGGTGAGATGGCTGGTATCCTCGACGGGGCATGGCCATCCTTGCGGGCTGTAAGTTCAGTAACACCTGGTAGGGGTGAGGCATAGGGCGTGTGGGCATAGTCCAACAACCCCACCTGGTGCAGGTCAGCGTGTGCGTGCCACCTCCCATGCCCACCCACACAGTGCTGGTAGCAGCAGCAGTGCAGCTGCTACTACACCGACCACACCAGGACAGAGCAGGCCACGTGGGCGTGGCCCTGGATGCCCGGCGTGGGCACGTTTCCAGCGGACATGTGACATCGGAGAGTGGACTGTCTGTACCTACACCGGTCGTGCCCGTGCGACCCCAGGCAGGCAGGGTCACGTCGCGCGGCGGACACAGTGAGCCGTAACACCTGCACTGTACAGTCTGGGGCTGCCAAGCATACCCGTGTAGGCATCACAGATGACTGAACTGTGTACACACAAACCCACACACAGCAAACACGACTGTAGGGCTCCACCACACCCACATGCAATCTACACAGTCATGCCCAGTCAATGCACAGGCCCTTACACACACATGATGTCATCCATTGGTACAGCCCATGCCTGTGGCACATATCACCCTGTGCATATGATGAAGTCTCTGCCGCATAACTGTGAGCTACACCATCAGTGCATGGTTATGCAAACATATTCTGATGCACAGGGTGGACAAGATAGTGAGAGGTGTATGTGATACCTGTGTCCGCATAGTACGTGATGTGTATGTTGTGGTGTGTGTGTATGGCTGGTGACAGGTGTGTATGTGATGTGGGTTGTGCACTGACATCATGCAGCAGACATACCATGCAGGACAGGTGCAGCATTCATTGATCTGTGTACACAGTATGTGTGGTGGTTACATGTGTAGCACCATGTTGGTTCAGTTAACCCGTATGACAATGATGGTGTACTTGCATGTGCCTACTGGGAGCACTGTAATTAGTTCCCCACGGATAGTCGTGGGGTACTCACAGGCATGTCTGGCAACATCAGCATAGCACAGGTACCCGCACCGGCATGGACCCTACATAGGAACATAGGCACATGTACATAACAGGGTATGTGCCCTACGACATGTGTGGACCTAGCATGACTGTGTGTGGCTGCTAACACCCCTCAGGATGGGGATGCCACATCCATCAGTCCCCAGTCCCTCGTCCAGCACTGACACACAGATGATGCCTGGCGCATAACTATATCCACACACACGTCATTATTACTCCTGGACGAAGGCAGTCAGTGCCTTTCCTTCACATGGGCTGGCACTCCTCTACGTGTTGTAGGGGTCTCCGGCCGTTGACCCTGTTCCCCCAGCACGTCACACTCATCTTTGTGGTGATGTGTGTGACAGTCGCTTCTGTGCCCGTGTTTGCCTGGAGCCTAGGAAGTGGAATATGCCCATGTCACCCAGGTCAGACATGGCCGTGTATGCCAGGCACAGATCACCACAGAGCAGATGTGCTGTGAAGGTTTACAGCCGGAGTCCCCTTGGTCGTGCAGCTTGTGACACATGTCCTAGCACCGTCATCCCGCCTTGTGTAGCGTTTGCGGTCCTTCCGAGTGCTGCAGGCGTCAGGTTAGCTACAGGCCAGATGTGCCATTGTGCGCAGTCATTGCTCTGGTGTGTGATGTGTACAGGGTACAATGAACACCCCTGATGTCGATGCGATTCCTTCCAGACCAGGAGGCCACAGTGGAATGTCTTCACACCCACATTGCCATTGTGTGTGTTGACAGAGGTTAACGACAGGTGTTGTAGCCATTTCCATGAACATGTCCACCATCTGGAATGGCTTACCACCTACATGTGACATTGGGCGAACATGTCCTTCACACTGGGTAGGTCTGCACCTTCTCTGGCATGTAGTAGCAGGCCATGGCTCTGGCACCAGTTATCCATGTCTATGACGCCCTAGGTGGATGTCCGTGTCACATGGGGTGTTGGGTATGGTGGCGGTGCGTAGTCATCTGCATACCTTGTCTGCCACAATCCCCTATGATTGCATGCACATTGGAAGGTCGAATGCCATATGGCAGGGGCCCAGGACTGAGCCCTGTGGGCCTCCACTGGAGACCAGATATGAGTGTGACAAGGCACCAGGAACACCAACCCTGTGTGGTGTGACCTCCAACCTTTCTGAGAAGCATCGGGTGACATATGTCCCCACATGTATGCTGGCGAGCCTTTCCATGAGTCCCATGTGGAGTGTACTCTGAACGCTCCCACCAGGTCATGGTACTGTGTGCAAACGCGTATCCCCATCAATGGCCTTGGTGACCACTCCAGACAGGACAAGCAGGTTTGGGAGGCAGGATCCGCCCTTGACTATGTTGTTGTGGGTATGTTCGGTATTGGCTGTACACGCTGTCTGTATCCATGGGCACCTGTATGGACCTCCCACAGCTTTGCAGACAAGGCTTGTTAAGCGGATAGGGTGTGGCTGTCTACAGTCCATAAGAGCACTACCCTGGCATAGTGGGACCACAGATGCCATATGCCATCCATTGGGGACATAGCCCATAGTAAGGCTAACATGACACAGTGGCCGCATGTGTGGGCCGAGGGCCTCAATGAGGATGGGTAGCACACAGCCAGGGACACCATCGGTGCCCATTGGTGCTGTGTCAACCGCCATAGAGATATGGGATCACTCCAGGCCATATGAGATGTTTGGGAGGCTACACTCTGGTGGGATGGATATGTCCCCTCTTGGGGGGGGGGGTGGGATGTATGCATGGAACATGTCCGCTGGTTTGCAGACAATGTCTGTGGGTGCAGTGACCGTTGTACCATTCTGGACCATTTCCAGCCAAGTCTGTGTGCCCCAACCATGTCCTTACCACAGTTAAGGAAGGCCCTATGGTTGTCTCATGTGCCCTCTGCAGTACCACTCCCACAAGCGGCCGTGGATGATTGTATGTGTGGCCGTATGGTGACGCCGGTATGAATGGGAGATGGTTTCCCTGGTACTGACATTGCTCTGTCATGTATTAGCTCCAACTGTTGATGTACAGCTAGTCAGTGGCTGGGGTCCACCACACCATGTGCCTACCTGTGGTGGACAAGGTCCTGATGTTATCATGTTTGCCTGTTGCAGACATGCATGTGGGTGCTCAGAGAAGGCATTCGTTAGGCGGTTGGCGGTCTGGCCTGTGTTCAACACTGGCATGGAGGACTTGTAGGGTACCACACCGGTCGTATGATGTGTGTGGTTTGTTGTGGAGAGGTCATCACTTAGGTCCCCCATGCCGGTGTTGGTTACAGGATGTGGATGACCAGTGGATCCACTATACGGTCTGGCATCACCATTGAGGGCTGTACATCCTGTGTGGGGCATATCCTCACCATGTGTGATGGGCAGAACTGTCAGACATCCCCCCCTAGTATGTATGGTGCATGGCTGTTTAACAGTGGCCAGGTGTGAGAACACCTGGGACCGGTGGCGTAGTGTGTTGTGCCATGGGTAATGTTCCCAGTCTATGTATGGGTGGTTCATGTCACCCAATACGGTGCTGTTGTGGGAGCATGCCCACTCACCAGTGTCCTCAGGACATCTGTGCAGGTATCCTGTGTTTGGGAGGGTTGTCTGTAGCATGCAACAAACTGTAGGCCAGTCCTACACATGGTTAATTGCACCTAGATATTCCCCGCTGCAATGGCCATGTCTGTGGCATGGCCGGGTTGCTGTTGTGTGGCTGGACACACACGACGGTCCACATTCCGCCACCCATGCCGTCGCACCATGTGTATGCATGTCTGCTCTGTGCCGACTCTAAGTGTCTGAGCATGCCCAGTAGGCAGCTGTGTAGATAGACACACAGCACAGTGCACACCGCCCGACTGCAGCTATACCCGGGTGCATGCCTGTATCCCCTGCGTAACGGCCACGTCTGTGGCATGGCCAGGTTTCTGTTGTGTGGCTGGACACACACGACGGTCCACATTCCGCCACCCATGCCGTCGCACCATATGTATGCATGCCTGCTCTGTGCCGAGTCTAAGTGTCTGAGCATGCCCAGTAGGCAGTGATGTACTGATCAGTAGTTACTTGGTATTCCGACTGCAGCACTAACGTGTTACTGTACGGCGACCTTGGGATGGTAACAGGCTGCGTGACTGCGCACTCTGACCTAACTCCCGATCGGGCGCATTGCCTCTGCAAATGATACCACCCATGTAGGGGTATGCCTCCTGACAGTGCTCTGCTCAGTAAACTCGGTAGCGCGTTCTGTAAATGCTTCATACTGTAGTCTGTTCATGTAGATAGGCGTAGGTTCGTCTCCCATCCCTTCCGTGTGTGTGTGTGTGTGTGCGTGTGTGTGTGTCTGTGTGTGTGTGTGTTTCCAGCTGCCTCTGCGAATGAACATGCTTTTAGGCGCTCCGCAACACATACCTTGGCTATTGCCAACTATTGTCTTGCGGGTGATGTCACCAGCCTACAAGTATGCCTCTGACAGCGCTCTGTTCAGTAAACTCGGTAGCGCGTTCTGTAAATGCTTCATACTGTAGTGAGTTCATGTAGATAGGCGTAGGTTTGTCTCCCGTCCCTTCCGTGTGTGTGTGTGTTTCCAGCTGCCTCTGCGAATGAACATGCTTTTAGATGCTCCACAACACATACCTTGGCTATTGCCAACTATTGTCTTGCGGGTGATGTCACCAGCCTACAAGTATGCCTCTGACAGCGCTCTGTTCAGTAAACTCGGTAGCGTGTTCTGTAAATGCTTCATACTGTAGTGATTTCATGTAGATAGGCGTAGGTTCGTCTCCCGTCCCTTCCGTGTGTGTGTGTGTGTGTGTGTTTCCAGCTGCCTCTGCGAATGAACATGCTTTTAGACGCTCCGCAACACATACCTTGGCTATTGCCAACTATTGTCTTGCGGGTGATGTCACCAGCCTACAAGTATGCCTCTGACAGAGCTCTGTTCAGTAAACTCGGTAGCGCGTTCTGTAAATGCTTCATACTGTAGTGAGTTCATGTAGATAGGCGTAGGTTCGTCTCCCGTCCCTTCCGTGTGTGTGTGTGTGTTTCCAGCTGCCTCTGCGAATGAACATGCTTTTAGATGCTCCGCAACACATACCTTGGCTATTGCCAACTATTGTCTTGCGGGTGATGTCACCAGCCTACAAGTATGCCTCTGACAGCGCTCTGTTCAGTAAACTCGATAGCGTGTTCTGTAAATGCTTCATACTGTAGTGAGTTCATGTAGATAGGCGTAGGTTCGTCTCCCGTCCCTTCCGTGTGTGTGTGTGTGTGTTTCCAGCTGCCTCTGCGAATGAACATTCTTTTAGATGCTCCGCAACACATACCTTGGCTATTGCCAACTATTGTCTTGCGAGTGATGTCATCAGCCTACAGGTATACCTCTGACAGCGCTCTGTTCAGTAAACTCGGTAGCGCGTTCTGTAAATGCTTCATACTGTAGTGAGTTCATGTAGATAGGTGTAGGTTCGTCTCCCATCCCTTCCGTGTGTGTGTGTGTGTGTGTGTGTGTGTGTTTCCAGCTGCCTCTGTGAATGAACATGCTTTTAGACACTCCGCAACACATACCTTGGCTATTGCCAACTATTGTCTTGCGGGTGATGTCACCAGCCTACAAGTATGCCTCTGACAGCGCTCTGTTCAGTAAACTCGGTAGCGCGTTCTGTAAATGCTTCATACTGTAGTGAGTTCATGTAGATAGGCGTAGGTTCGTCTCCCATCCATTCCGTGTGTGTGTGTTTCCGTTGCTTTCACAACTTCTTCTGAAAAAGCAAATTCTTAAACTGTTCACAATCAACAATGTGATATTTAAAATCTTGTTAAGACTCACATTGTTGATTGTGAACATTCTTAGACTTTGCTTTTTTCTGCAGATGTTGTGGAAACAACGAAAACGTTGCATGTTTTAATAAACTGTTTAAATGTTACGAAGACTTGTGATGTGTCGAACTACGGGGACTATTCTTGCCGCAGATTGCTGGTTTGTTTGTGTTTCATAGTACAATATCATGTAATACGTGTGTTCATAGTATGCTTTCTGTGATGTTGACATGTGTGTGTTTCATTAGCAGTGCGTCTGTGCTTTTTATGCTGTGGCTACATGTTCATTGTTCGCATAGAAAGTGACAAATGGAAGTGTAAGGGTGGACATTTAAAGCTTGGATACTTCCATGTTATGTGTAAGTCTCACGGGGCCTACGGGTGATAGCGCATACATGTCTATGAAGAACCTTTGGATACCATATCACGACGTGTCGTGGACGAAATGTTTAAGTTGACTGTTCCATCTACCTATGTGTGACATGGTTTGTGGCCATAGGGTGCCAGCAAGTCTTTCCTGTTCATTGGGTGTTTGCCATGGTCTATTGACATCAATCCTATTAATTCACGAAGGATGTCTTTCATTGGTGGGAACGCCATAGTTTGACCATCGTATGTCATTCCCAGCCGACGTTGAGATTGTGCCATTGGTATGTTTACACAGGTCACCCATCTGTTCCACTGTATGGAAGCGTGTGATCCCCATTGATGTGCTGGCAGATTGAGTGCTGTGTACGCCGGTATCTGCCCAGCGGTCTGGCTTTGTATGGGGAGTGTCTACTGTAGTCCCTATCTGTATTTCCTGGGTTATGCCTTGCAACAGCTGTGGGATTCCCCCAGGTTTGCAGCTATGGGTGCCATCTTGGCCGTACGTTTGTCCATCCATGGGAACTGCCTACTGGACACTAGTATAGGGCTGTAAACATTTCACAGCTGCATTCTGCATTTCCGGTGGATGATCGGCATTATTAGTGTGAAGTAACGCATATGCCATGGCCACGTCCCGCACATGGGGCGGGACAACGAATCATCTGCCAATCCACACCGAGACCCATATTTGCATACCCACGATCCCATGTCTGCAACCCTCGACAGTACCCCTTGCACACCCTTCATGTGTGCGGAAATGGGATGTGAGCGCCGCGTGTATGGACGCAGCAACCTGGGGAGTCCTATTCATATGTCCTGCATTTCATGGACGGTTGTCATCACCCTTGAAGACGCTTGTGGTGCATATATCTACCTGTGCCGTAGTCACGGCTGGCACCTCTTCTGGTTCACACGATCGCAGTATGCTGCCCACACTTACTTAAGGAGAAATTGTTGGGTCCTGCAATGGACACAAATGTGCATATGTAAAATGTAGAACATGTTGGGCTGTGTCCATCTGGCCAGTGGTTGTGACTGCTGCTGTATGTTCCCCAATCGCGGATGTGTGTTTGACTACACATATTATGTTGTGCTACGAAACCCATGTTCTACTACGATTAACCCAAATGGTATTGATGTAATGCTGCAGGTTGGCAAGTGCTTTAAGTAATCCTCAGAAGGCCCAGTAGGACATATACGCCACTGTATTGTCAATATAAAACAGACAGAACATGCATACCCTATTTATTCATTGAAGCATGTTAGTTATATGCGGGAACGCTAGTGTTGAAACATCGTATGACCTTCGTAGTTGAGGTTGTTAGTATGCCATTAGTATGTGTTCCACAGGTCGCCCATTTGTTCCGCAGTATGGAAGCGAGTGATCCTCATGTTGTTGCTGGCAGATCGAGTGCTGTATGCGCCGGTATTACAGCGGTCTGACTTTGTATGGGGAGTGTCTACTGTAGTCCCTATATGTATTTCCTGTGTTATGCCTTACCGCAGCTGTGTAATTCCACCAGGTGTCCAGTTATAGGTGCCATCTTGGTCGTACACTTGTCCATCCATGGGAATTGCCTACTGGACACTGATGTAGGGCTGAACACATTTCACACCTGCTTTTAGCATTACCCAGTGGATGCTTTGCATCCTTAGTGGGGACTAAGGCACGTGCTATACCCACAGCCCTCCCACGGGCGGGACAACGGATTATCTGCCAAACAACACCGAGCCCCATTTTGCATACCCAGGATCCCATGGCTGCAACCCCAGTACGCATTACACATCCTTCATGTGTGCGGGACTGGGATGTGGGCGACTTCTGTGGACACGACAATCTGGGGATTTCTGTTCATATGTCCTGCATTTCATGGACAGGTATCATCAACCTTAAACACGCTGGTGGTGCATATGTCTAGCTGTGCCGTAGTCACGGCTGACACTCTGTCTGGTCGATCTGGCAGTCAAGGTGCAAAGCGGAACTATTTTTGGAGTCCTACAATGGACACCGATGTGCATATGTAAAGTGTAGAACGTGTTGGACTGTCACCATCTGGCCAGTGGTTTTGACTGCCGCTGTATGTTCCCCAATCGCGGATGTCTGCTTGACTACCCATATTATGTATTACTTGGCCTATCTATAGCCACGTGCCAGTAAGCGGGAATACAGCAAACCTTGCGTCCTGGCCATCTTCATAAATGACATTATTGAACATATATCAGCCAAAACAGACAATGACAAAAACGATAGACTCCACAGTCAAAAGATACTGAGCTCTTTCACCTACTAACATGGGGCATCGTCGGAGTACGAAATGCATTACATAGTCGTCCCTTATACACTTCCTTCAGAGTCAGTTTAAAGTCAAATAATCAATAAACCTGCTCATAGTTAAGTGGACAGTGCTCCAAGTCTTGATTATAACGTGACATATACAAATCAGTGTTACATACATTACTTCATGGAAACAATAATACGACAACAATGTGTTAATATAAATACAATATTGGTAAATACAATCAGTATCTTGAAACATAGTTGATAATTGTTGTGAGTAAACCTTAGAATGTAGTGTGTTGATCAGGATATTTTATATCAATGTGTATAATTGTAGCATTACGATTCCAAAGCATGGAATCAATACGTACTATTTAAGCATATATTTTACAATTATGAATGTAAATGAGTGGAGGACACATCCTTAACCTTCCCTGCTTCCAGTGGATCACACACGCACATGCACACTCGCATTTCCTAATTGTGGGTTACGCGCAGGCGCACATGCATATCCGTATTCTGTTTATATATGTTTTGTGTTAGTTGTGACTATTCCGGTAACATATGTCTGATCCGGTTGACGGACGTGTGCAGAACGCACTTACAACTTTATACATGTAACAGTCTTTGCAGCATGGACGCATTATGTACACGTTCACATCTATATGTTCTATAGTCGTAATTCAAAAGTGACTGCATTCACGTTTGCCGGTTACTGTGACCACTACACGTTAGCTGTTCGGTGTCATTAATATGCATACCCATGGTACTTAGGTACATTTACATATCCCCCCCGCACTCACGCACGTCACAGGCATCCATTCTCCTGCTGGGAAAGGTGCGGTACTGCATGTTAAACATTCCTAATTCCCCCTCGCTCATGGCCCAGGATGCATATGTCGTGACCGCAGGGATGTTCAGATGACAGGTGCTTATATCCCCTACGCATACAGGCCTTCGATTGTCAGGGTGTTGCTGTGGTGCTTTGGGTTTGGTTTTGTCCGCCCAGTGTACAGAACTGCCCTGACCGTGTACGAATGTTAGATGAGTCACATGGGCACGTTTTGTCCGTGTCTATGATACCATGTCACCCCAATTATTCATAACCGTGTAATCGATTGGCGGTGTACCCGTTGTAGATCTTGTTATACTAATTGCACAAGGTCTGAACGGACCTATTTCCATTACTAACCCTCGGTATGTATGACCTGTGTCGCAATATTACATGGGTTTACCATTGCGTGACGACTTTCACTGAGCCACAGACATGTCCGTTGCTTGGTTTGGGCCGGTTCCGCTGTGCTACACACATTTAACATGGCGGAACAGGTTGAACAGCTCAGCCACGGGGACATCGGGTTCTCCGTCGCTGTTTAGTATTGAATCGCTATGTGGAGTTTGTTTCACAAAGCGAGACGATGTCGACATTGGTAACGGACATCTCGCGCAGTACGTCCGCACCGCAGCGGGTGACGTATGTCTGCATTTGGGCGGCGGACAGGCATTATGCTGTGCCATTATGTCTGGGAATATATGGATTCTTGCCATAGATGATATGCCATACTAGCAATGACCCGCGTCTGGGTGTGGGTACTGCTGTATTACCCACGGGAAGAGTGGCCTTAGGTTAAGTGGTGCCCTAGGCAGAAGTTGCCACTGCCACATCACCCGCTACCCCCCTCCTGGTCTACCTACACCAAATAAAGTCTGGAAAGGTGCCCCGAGTAGAGCAACGCCCTAGACGGCTGCCTACTTGGCCTATGCCTAAGGCCGGTTATGTGTGTGGTCCCTCGGGCATCGGACTCGGGAACGCGCCACGTCTGCCGTGAGTATGTCCAGCATTACCCACATCCAGCCGTGGTGTATTGCCATGATGTTCCATGTGTACAGTGGTGCCGGTTACCATACATATGCCTTTCTCAAAAGCCGATTTCACACTTCTGAACACTACTGTGGTCTCCTTTAAGGCCCCTGAGCCAGTGGTGAACATTACTCAAACCGCTGAATCACGTACATATGCCTTCCACCAGCACCTACAGGACTGCATGGATCAGGCAATCCCATACAAAACTGCGACTCTTTGTACCACAGACAAGCATGCAGTCTGGTGGACCCCAGCCATGAACAAGCTCTACAACGTCAGGAGGTAGATACTACAAGTTAAAGCGGAATACTTGTAAGGTAACACACCCTTGCTCATTATATGTGAAGAACTACAAGCTGTCATGAAATCATCCAGGGAAAATTCAACAGAGAAATTAACAAGGACTCAACAGACATTCATAAGTCCTTCTTTAGCTATGTTGGACACCTGGGAGGACACTCCCAGATATGCTCAAACCGGGTTCACAATGATGTGAAGATGACTGAACCTACACACATTGCCAGCATACTGGCTGACATGTTCAGTGCTAACATCCCCCCCCCCCACATGGAGAGTTATCTATACCAGAGACTTGTAGATCCTGGAACATCTGTAACGCACAGGTGGGAAATGCTGTGTCCAAGGCAGTCAACACAGCATCCATGGGACCAGATGGTGTCCCAGCTGTGTACTCCATGAACTCTATGGGGAATTAAACCCACACTTAGGACAGCTGTTTAATCTTAGCCTCACCTCAGGATACGTGCCAGTAGTAGCACAAGGCGACTGTAGTCACACTTCACATAGATGGTGCCTCCACTGACCCTGGTTATTACCATCCCATTAGCTTGACAAGCCTTATCTGCAAAGCCATGGAGAAGGATCATAATGGAACTCATAGATAAAGACATAGGGGACTTGCATACTTTGGATACAACCCAGTTTAGCTTGGTCAAAGTCAGATCATGCCTTTTACATGTGTTTGACTTTGTAGGATCAGTCACCAAGGCCATTGATGAGGGTAAAGCAGTCCATACAGCCTACCTCAACCTGGCAAAGGCCTTCAACACAATACCCCCCTCAGGTATCATTGATAAACCCGTCATCTTGAACGTATATCCATACATCGCCATATGGGTTGCAAACTGGCTAAGTCACAGAACACACATGGTCATAGTTGCTGGCGCCATGTCATACTCACAGCCAGTCACAGGTGGTGTCCCATGGGGCTCAGTCCTGGGTCCACTATTTTTCAGCATCTACGTTTCCAAAGTACAAGCAAACACAGGGGGGTTATGGGTGACAATGTTTGCAGATGACTGCAAACTGGGTGCCATAGTCAGACACACATCTGACACAGATATCCTTCAGGAGTGCCTCACAGATGTGGATAAGAGGTGCCAGAGACATGGCCTACAGCTAAATGCCAGGAAATGCATAGTCATACCCTTCGAGAAGAACAAGGTTACCCCTAGCTACCATATAGGTGGCAATCCACTGAGCACAGAGGGAGTTACCAGGGATCTGGGGACCCGGGTTGTTGTTAACCGTTCGTTAGACACACACGTTGCTAACGTAGTTAGGTAGACCTTCCACATTGCCCACATCATCATGAAGGGATTCACATCTAGATCAGTGGAGGTCATTGTCCCCTTGTACTCATCACTCATTAGACCTATGATTGGGTACAATGCCCGTTCAGAATGTATCTGACCCGACACCTGCAGCAGCTGGAAAGGCACCAACAGTTCATCGACAAACAGATGCAGGGTCTCAGGAATATGTGTTATACTGACCAACTGAAAGAATTCCAGATGTATACAGTTGCATACCACTTGCCCAAAGGTGACCTGTGCCTGGCATACAAGGCCATGTCGAACCCAGATCTGATGACTATGCTTCACCTAAAGAAGTTAGATCCCTCAGAACCACAAGGGCAGGTGACGTACACCTTGACACTGTCATTAATAGAATGTGTTGGTGGGACAGATTCATCACCCAGACACTCACTATGCTGTGGAACAACATCCCAGTACATGTGAGGGCAAGCACCTCACTGGCCTTGTGTTAGTATTTTGACATGGATGTCTGAATTGATTTATTTAAGTAACCTTCTAAATGAATATTTATATTACCACATTGTGAATCTTTACATTTCGTTGGTCTATTTTACATTAGTCATAATCATATGGTTTATCTGTATATATTATGGTTCATTTATATTACTAGGTGTCTGCAGTTCTGTTAATATATTGGCACAATCCGTAGAACATATATATGTAGCTTACACAGTCAGACATTTGGAAAACATTATGTTGGTTCATCTTTCATATATATACATATATTTCTATTTCTCTATGAAGAATGTACCTTTCGAAGCAATGTCTGATGTCCTCACTGTGTGGAATCTGTAACCCAAGTAAAGTTTGTTTGCTTGTTTGCCTTTAAGGCATGTAATTAATACCTAGCACATCTAATTTACTGACCAATTAAGGGTTTTACATGTAGTAGGTTGGACTGCATTGTATGTATTCTGAATAAGTCTGCTTATGAAGCAGACGAAAAGAGCTTCAATAAACTATGGTGACTGCATTTAATTCCTGGTGTGCTCTGAGTGGTCACTGATGGTGTCTACAGTACCTCGTCTTTGCTTTGGACTTCATCGGCTGGTTGTCTGTGTTTGTTGTATGGGGAATGTCAAGTGTAGTCCCTATGTGTATTACTTGTGTAATGCCTTACTACGGCAGTGTAATTCCACCGGGTTTGCAGTTATGGGTGCCATCTTAGTCATACGCTTGTCCATCCATGTGAATTGCCTACTGGACACTGGTATAGGGCTGTACACATTTCACACCTGCATTTTGCATTCTCCGGTAGATGGTTTGCATTATTAGTGGAGAGTAAGGCAGGTGCTACGCACACATCCCTCCCACGGGGCGGGACAAAGGATTGCCTGCGAAACAACACCGAGGCCAGATTCTACATACCCAGACTCCCTTGACTGCAACAGTCGACAGTACCCATTACACATCCTTCATGTGTGCGGGACTGTGATGTGGACGCAGTTCTATGGACCCGGTACCCTGGGTATTTCTGTGCATGTGTGTTGCATTTCATGGACAGCTATCATCAACATTGAACACACTTGCGGTGCATATGTGTACCTGTGACGTGGTGACGACAATGAGATCACGTGAGTAATGCAGGAAGCTAGCAGGCATTCCATGAATGGAATTTTTGGGTCCTACAATGGACACCGATGTGCATATGTCAAGTTAGATGTTGCTGGACTGTGTCCACCTGCCCAGTGCTTTTCACTGCTGGTGTATGTTCCCCAATCGCGGATGTCTGTTTGACTACCCATTCTACATGGTGCTACATAACCAGGTGATTTAGTACTGTGAACAAATGACATACATCCAAAGATGCTGGTTAGCAACTGCTTCATATAAACCTCAGACATCCCAATGGGACATATCCGTCACTGTATTTCCAATATAACACCACGGAACATGTTGATTACCTATGTATTCATTTAACCATGTTGTCTTCATAGGTGGGAATGCCATAGTTTACATATCCTACTTGACGTTGTGTGTGTGCCATTAGTATGTGTTCCACAGGTCGCACATCTGTTCCGCTGTATGGTAGCGGGTGCTCCTCATTCTGTTGCTGGCAGAATGAGTGCTGTGTACGCCGGTGTTGGCACGATGGTCCGGCTTTGTATGTGGAATGTCAACTGTAGTCCCTATGTGTATTTCCTGTGTTATGCCTTACCGCAGCTGTGTAATTTACCCGGGTTTGCAGTTGTGGGTGCCATCTTGGCCATACGGTTGTCCATCCATGACAATTGCCTACTGGACACTAGTATAGGGCTGTACACATTTCACACCTGCATTTATCATTCTCCGGTGGATGGTTTGCATTATTAGCGGAGAGTAAGGCAGGTGCTACGCACACATCCCTCCCACGGGGCGGGACAAACGATTGCCTGTGAAACAACACCGAGCCCAGAGTCTACATACCCAGAATCCCTTGACTGCAACAATCGACAGTACCCATTACACATCCTTCATGTGCGGGACTGTGATGTGGACGCAGTTCTATGGACCCGGTACCCTGGGTATTTCTGTGCATCTGTGCTGCATTACATGGACAGCTATCAGCAACATTAAACACGCTTGCGGTGCATATGTGTACCTGTGATGACAATGAGTGCAGGTACGCATTGAAATAAGACATAATTCTTTTCTTTAGACAATTTTTGGGTCCTACAATGGACACCACTGTGCATATGTAAAGTGTAGAGCTTGTCGGACTGTGTCCTTGTGAGCAGTGGGTTTCACTGATGCTGTGTGTTCAGCAATCGCGGATGTCTGCTTGACTAACCATACTGTGTAGTGCTACAGGAACCATGTCTTCCGACACCAGAACCCAATGGTGTACATCCAATGTTGCAGGTTAACAACCACTTTCATACCCAGAGGTCACGATTGGGAGGTATTGCCACATTATTATCGGAACAACACCTCCAGACTGTGTACATCACGGGAACTTTAGGCCAGTCTTACCGGCCATTTGCAATTGTAATTAGCACACGTGTCAATACATGTATGATAAGACATATTGTCATGCAGAAGTTAATCTATGTTATTTGGACATTGGCTTCTGCTATTGGCATCCGTTGCTGTGAGTGTTGCCAGTTACCATACACATTGCTTGCTCAGAGGCAGACTACACAATTCTGCACACTACTGTGGTCTCCTTTAAGGACCCTGAGCCAGTGGTCGACAGTACTGCAGCCACTGCATCAATCACATTTGCCATCTACCAGTACCTACAGGACTGCATGAACCAGGCATTCACTTACCCAACTGTGGTTCATTGTACCAATGCCAAGCATCCAGTGTGGTGTACCCCAGCCATACACAGGATGTACAACACGAGGAGGTGGCTACTACAAGGTGGAGCAGACACCTTGTGAGGTATGACACCCTTGGTCATCATATGTGTAGAGTTACACACTGTCGTGCCATGGTCCAGGGCACATTCCACAGATATACCTACATGGACCTGGCTGACAATCATACCACCTTCAGTTGCTATGCTCAACACCTGGGAGGTCACTCCCACATATGCTCTGACTGGGTTCACAAAGAGGTGGAGTTTACTCAACATACACGCATTGCCAACATACAGGTTGACAAGTCCAGTAAGGACATCTCCACACACCTACCCACACATGAGGAGATGTCTGTACCAGCGGTTTGTGGTCACCAAATGTTCTGTGACACACAGGTGGGACATGCTCTCTCCAGGGTAGTGGACATAGCATCCATGAGACCAGCTGGTGACCCCACTGTGTACTCCACTATCTCATTGAGGAATTAGACCCACAGTTAGGACAGCTATTTCTTTGTAGCCTCACCTCAGGTAAGGTACCCAGGTTGTGTCGCATGGCAACTGTAGTCCCACGTCACAGGGCCAATGCCTCCACTGAGCCTGGTTATTACTGTCCCATTACCATGAGGAGACCTATCTGCAAAGACATGGGGAGGGATCATACTGCGGCTCGTATATGACTGCATAGGGGACATACATACTTTGCATCCAACACGGTTTGTCTTGTTCAGGGGTGGTTCATGCCTTTAAAGCATGGTTGACATTTTCGGGACAGTCACCGAGGCCATTGATGGGGGTGTTGCAGTCCATACAGCCTACCTTGACCTGGCAAAGGCCTTCATCACATTACCCCCCTCAGGTATCGTTGATAAACCCATTGGCTGGGATGTGAACACGTACATCACAGAATGTGTTGTAAACTGTCTATGTGACACAACCCACACGGTCATAGTTGCTGGCAGCATGTCAGACCTACTGCCTGTCGCAAGTGGTGTCCCATGGGGCCCTTCCGTGGGTCCACTCCTGTCATACATCTACATTTCCACGGTACAGGCACACACAGGGGTTTTATGGGCAACATTGTTTGTAGATGACTGCAAAACAGGTGCCATAGTGGGACGGACATCTGACACAGATATCCTTCGAAGGGGCCTCCCAGATATGCATATCTGCTGTCAGGGACATGTCCCACAGCTAAATGCTAAGTAATGCAACATCATACCTGTGGAGATCTACTAGGTCACCCCTGTCCAGCATATAGGTGGCTCTCCACTCAGCACAGGGGTGATTACCAGGGATCAGGGGACAGAGTTTGTCGGTCACCATTCATTCAACACACACGTTGCTATCGTGGTTGTGTGGGACTTCTACATTGCCCACCTGTTTGTGCAGGGATTCACATCTACATCAGGCTAGGTCATTGTCTCCTTGTACCCATTACGTGTTACACCTAGAATTTACTACATTGCCCCATTCAGACTGTATCTGACCATACACCTACAGCAGCTGGGAAGCCCTCATAGGTTAATTGTTGTACAGATGCAGGATGACATCATTTTGTGTAATGCTGCCCCACTTGTAGGACCCCTGCCACATTACGTCACATACCTGCTGTTTAGTGTTGACCTGTGCCTGACATACGAGGCCATGTCAACCCATATGTCATGTGTACGCTTCACCTACTGTATCTGCATCCATCAGAACCACTAGGGCAGGTGACATTTACCTTGTCACGGTCATTAATGGGATGTGTTTGAGTGACACATATATCACCCAGACACTCATAATGCTGTGGATCTACATCACAGTACATGTGAGACAGAGATCCTTCCTAGCCTTGTTCGCGGGTATGTTGTCCATTGGATGGAGAATTGCAGGTATAGGCCAGGGATTACATCATTATCACTGCTTGACGGAGGTACAGCAATATCATGAGTATTTTATCTGAAGCACAGAAGGTTGGCAAAGTCATCCTAACTATGGTGTAGTGTTAGGGCTGAGCCTGGGACGATGGCCTACCCTGTACCTATGGACGTATGAACCTATATTCATAGTTTGTCACATTTACAATTGTCTATCCCCTATACTCTTTCTCCAGTGTATATTTCTGTGGCACATGATTGTCCTCTGTATTACATGCAGGTATGCTGTGTACAGTGCACATACGTCACAGTTGATGACAGTGTATCTGTGTCCCTAACACTGTGATACTGAGGACTACCACACATCCTTCACAACATTACATGCATATGTCCATTCTATTCTTCTTTGGCCTATGGGGGTGTGTTAAGGCAAACATTACTCAAGTTCCCGTTTGTGCATGCTTCATGTTGGTATTTGACCAGGCTCCGTTGCAGTCGTGTGTTGGACAGTAGTGTTTCTGTGTGTTTGCCATGTGTTTTTATTGCCGGTACATCTGTGGGAGGTGTGGTTGGCACATGTTCCTCTTTGCAGGGACACCCATCCTGGGGTTTGTGTCATGCATCTGCACTTGGCACGTGCCATATGTCCTGTACTATTCCCACAGTTGTGTATGCCTTCATGCACTACTACTGCGTGTTACTGGCTGTTTGTATGTGGTACACATGGACATTGTGATGGTTGGCTTGACCTATTCCCATGCTAGAACGTACACATCTGTCAAATGAGTTGTTTAAATCAAACTGTAACACTCATTCGTATTTTCAAAATGACAGTCAATGACACAGGAAGCTGAGATTAATAACGTTTTACTACTGTGCAGCAGGAGGCAAAGAACTATGCAGTAAAAGTTTAGACATTTGTTTTACTCTATACATGTTACAGCTGTATGAGCATTGTGTAGACTATCATCTTTTGCACACATTAATGATGTGGTCAGTCACAAGGCATTTACATCGCTAGAGTCCACAACGTTGTATTCCTACAACAGTGCTCAGGTAATGCTTATTAAATGTTTTCCCATGAGGATAGCACAACCTTGCGAGCCACATATTCAATTAGACTGTACTTCGGTAAATTCTGCTCTGTCACGGTTCCAACACTGTTCAGATCCGGTCGTCACTCCATTTCCTACTAGGTTCCTTTGTCTCTCTGCTGAGCAGCTGTACTCTGTGTTAGAGCTCACAAGCCTATCCTCCTCAGTGGAAGGATGACAGATATACCTGTACATACATGTATTATTCTCTAACCGAGCAGATGACTAATGCTGAATGACATACACCTGCTGCACTGGTTACTGCTAGGGTCAGGGTTCAATCACACTGCAGCTACACTACAGGCAATTAATGCATGATAAGCTCTACTGCCATATTGTAAGATAGAATAATATGCATTATACACTATTTGCTTCTAAAGTTGCACGTCATATATATGTTTAAATATGTATTTTGCTAACATTCTCCCTCCTTTGATTGCTTCTATTCTATCCAGAAACATATACAACATTATTTCATTCCCTAGCCTCTTCCTCTCTGGAACGTTTAACTAGGCAAGTAATTTGTTGTACATTTCAAGAAGGTTTGCATTTTCTATTGACAAATACCACTACAGGTGTTGATACATAGTCTCGGGTACAGATATGTCGCCAGAGTCCCTGACTAATACTTACATGCAAAGTATCCCGCAATACACACATGCTCCCAATATGAGCAGAACAACACAAATGGCAATCATGATATTCAGTATGACTGACCCCATCCACCAAATGGTTTGTGGAAATGGTTCGTCAGTGGGTTTGGGCCTGGTTCCGCCATGGATGACACCTGCTGTATTACCTCTAGGTGGGCGTTGATTTTGGTCTTTTCATGTGGTAGTTGGACACAGCGATCTTCTTTAATAAGCGCCGCGTACCAATTCTCACCGCCACGGTGCAGTCGTGCGCTATTACATTTTGTGACACAACAGTTCTCATTGCATCCAGTTCATCAGTCACAAGTTCAAGAGCGGAAAGTCACATTCATCATTCCTCCGACAGGTTTTGATAACTTCCTCTGTTCCCTGATTGATTTCACTACTCCACAAGCTGGGAGTGTTCCAGCCCAGGTTATGACGCTGTCACTCAAGTCCATATGAATCGATATTCCTTTATCTCTTGCAGAAGACTGGAATGTCAGAACAGCTTCCATTTCACCCACTGGATTAGTAGGTTTCTCGACTGTGTTCCCAGTTCGTTGAGCTATATGTGTTATAGTTCGTTTACCCAGAGGCAATTGTGCAGTATGTCATGTGACTGGAGCCAGATAACCCAAATAACAACTGCCGGACCAATTCCCAGGTAACCATTGATATGCTTTTTTCCCACAAACAACATAACAATATTCTACTTTACTAGTGATGCGGGTTACCTCTGCATGTAACATTTTCCTGTCTCTAACAGAGGACTGTTTATACAATTCAGGATGTTTCTGCACATCCTTCCACATTGTTCTCATGATGTTTCAATACAAATAATGAATGGTGCTACAAGTAGTACTGTGATCTTTGGCTGTTATAATATGACATTCGTAAGACACAGTTATGTTACAAATACTCCCACCAACTGAAACTGTATCATGTTTATGATAACATACAATTCCTTTTTGTGTAACAGGTAAGTACAGTGCCACGTTGTCCTGTGATCTCACAGAACCTGTATCAAAGTGTAAATATTCACAAGTCTCAATCTATCCCCAAGGGGACAACATGCATCGGAAGTCCTCCATATGATGTAGGTATGGCAGTACAAACACAGCAATTTAAAGTGTTCATAGTCTGTATATGCACACGCGTCATGCCTAGGTATTTGTTGAAGTGTGGAAGACACTCTGTGGCCAGTTCATCACGTATCAGTATTTGTATCCGTGTAGTTATATGCAGGTAAGGTCCCAGCAAATGTAAAGTAAACACAAACATGGTTAATAGGTGTATAATCATTAGGACAGCAAACAGAATGTCTTTGGGGTTGCTTTGTATTGTTATACAGTCTTGCCCGGGTGATTCAGGCTCTATGGTATATCAGCTTCAAGATGTCAATCAGACTTGATATCCTTTGATATTTGAAAAATGTGAGGTGGACCCAGGACGACCTCTCTGCAAACTTTACTGCAGTAGGCGTTGCCAACAGTACCTGGTACAGACCTTCACACTTTCCACTTGCCAATAATGTTCTTTGGATAACAGTGACATACACACAGGATACTGGTGTCAGCTATGCGTCCGTCTTCGTTTGCTCTTTATCTGTAAAAGACTTTAACTGAAGAACAGTGTTATTGGTTAACAATCCTCTCATGTCACCTGCTAATGAGCCATCGACCTCCGGCTCTGCAGGCATGACAGCTTTCCACTCTGGCACATGATATGCCATTCCACATACTACTTCGAAGTGGGTGCAGCACTTTACATTTGGAACTGTTGTCATGCTCAGCAATGCTAGAGGTAGACAGCACATGTAACTCATCTGGATGTCACCCACCAACCTCCTCTACTTATTTCTTGGGATCCCATTTTACAGCGCCAGCAGTCATGCTGACTGTGGGTTGTACATGCAATTTACATTCATGGAAATACAAAATAATCCCCCAGGTTGCGTGATTGTCTGGTTCACTACATGTGTTCTATTATCACTGTAGCTTCTTTACAGCATGCCAGATCTAGGGATACTTTATTTTACTGGCACCTTTGCCACTGCTGCTGCATCCGGATTCATGGTTGGGAATGCTTCTACCCATTTTGATTATATATATGTGTAATCACTAAACAGTATTTGTTCCCTTCACATTTATTCAGATGTATGAACTCCATACAAATAGCGGAACGGTTATGGTGGTGTAGGTAAACTCACTCCCTTCGGTTTAAATGCTCCCTGTGTATGATATCTACTGCAAATGTGACACGCTGCTCATGATGTTTGTATGTGGTTCATAATTCCGTATGTTAGGGGTATTCTGTTAACCAAATGTACCATCCCCCTGTTGAGACATGTCTCTACCCATGGCTCCACAAAGCCGCATATCTGAATACATTAGACGTTAATATTGGCTTTATCACTGTGGATATGTGCAGTCCGTGTTCAAGGATTGCTCCTCGTCATACCCACGTCGGCTTTTCTGCTTTCGTAGTTGATGTTTGCATTGTTTGTAAAATTTCTACATCTAAACTGTCTGAGGTTTGTCATTCCTCATTCACACAAACACTTTCCAACTGTGAGGCTGCTTGTTTTGCAGATGCATGAGCTCATGCCTTACCTTTCCTACTGTTATCCTGTTGCTTTCTATGACCTGCACATTTACAATTACCTACTTTAGTGGGTAACTGAATGGAGTCTAATGCATTCAAGATCAATTGCGCATGATTAATCGGTTTACCAGTGGATGTTATCATTCCCCTATTCTTCCACTGCTGCTCATAAACATGCACTGTACAGACAACATACTGACTATCGGGACATATGTCCACACATCAGTTTTCCGCTACAGTACAAGCATGTGTTAAAGCTATCTATTCTGCTGCTTGAGCAGACACGTTATGCTGCAGGGTTTGGGTGTCTACAATGTCATTATCAATAACTACTGCATAACCTACTTGATTCGTTCCTGTAGGACTCTGTCTACATGATCCGTACACATTAACTGTCACCTCTGCATCATCTAAGGGTATATCAGTGATATCATGTCTGTGTGTAGTTATTTCATCCATTTCGTATAGGCAACTGTGTGGTGTGCCATACACAGGTGTCGGACGTGACGTTGATAGGTTTCATGTTGTACAACGTTCAATCACCATATGAGGTTGACTCAGTGGTATGGTCAAACAAGACAAATGTCTAGCACGGGTCAGGAATGCTATCTTCTCTTGCAGCAGACTGATCGCAACTGCATGAGACATTCTCACAGTGAGAGGGTGGTCTAGTAACATTAAGGCCAGGGCCTGTACTGCCATGGGTGCTACAACAACTGCCTGTACACAATGTGGCACTGACCATGCCACAGTGTCCAACTGCAATGAGTAGTAAGCTATGTAGCGTTGCTTACTTCCATGCTGTTGCATCAAGACTGACGTCATATATCTCCGCTTACAATCTACAGTCTGACAACATGTGTTATGATTATTCAGGAGACCTACTACAGATGTTGAAGCTATCAATCGTTCTAGTCTGCAGACAGCTGTTTCTGCTACTGTAATCCAGTGTAGTATGTGTTGTGCTGCCATAGGTGTATTAAAGATTAAGGCAGACAATACAGCGGTTTCCAAAGCCTTGTTTGGTAACCGGCTTTGACAAATGTTAGTTGGCCCAGACAGGACTTCATTCCCTTCTTGTTAGTTGGCTTGGGTGCTTATGAAATTGCTACCTTCCTATCGTCATGTGATGTTCTACCCTACTTGGATACCACATATCCCAGGTACTTGACCTGTATTCTCTGTAGTTGCAATTTATGCTTGCTTACTTTATGTCCCTGTTCTGCTGAATATCTCAATAATACTATTGTATCTTCCATACATTGCTGCTGGGTAGGGGCCGCAAGCAGAATATCATCCACATAAAGTAGAACTTGACTGGCCCCGGGTGGAGTTAACACCGGAATGTAGCTAGCCATCTCCTGTGGGAATATCGTTATACTTTCACAGTATCACCGTGATAGCCGGGTATGGCTGTATCTGTTACCCTGAATGTACATGCAAAGCAATATGGACTATCTGGATGTATAGGTATTGCAAAGGAAGCATAGCTTATATGTACCACGGTAAGATACTTCTGTGGCATGTTCATAGCATTGAATATAGTGTGTGGGTCTGGCACCATCGCTACCCTAAGTATTATTACATGATTTACAGCTTGTACATACTGTACCATCCGCCATTCCCCCTTTGTTTTCCGATCAGAAGATACAGGGGTATTGCATGGTGAATAGCGATTACTTTGTAGATGGGGTATTCCCTCTGTGACTTTACAGATAGCTTCTGGTGTCCACGGCCTATACACTACGGGGGTTGGGTCCTGGCCTTCCTGTCCTGCATGAGGGTTCGGTACTTCAATTAATTGACAGATATCCTCACTCTGTTCTAGTGACTGTCTTGTTACTCGGGTGTCCCTAGGTATGTTACGAGTTCGGGATGTGGTTTCAATAGCTTCTGTTACATTTGGTCATTGTGCTACCTCTGTTGCCACAGGATAACGTGTGGGGACTAGCCTTCCCTCCCGCTTCATATCCTGGATGTGGTATCGGAGGTGGTAGGGGGTTGTGGGGGGGGGGCTATCGGTACTACTGTATTATGATCTTCTCTGTGTACGTATGATGCTTTGCCATTTGTAGTGTTCTGTTCCCTTTGGTTCACTACCTCAATCCACCTATGTGCATGACGGATACCCAATTGACGCTGTTTTGTCGCCTGCACATCTTAGGGCTGCCACCTTTTCAAATGCACAATGTGGGACATTAGTGTTCGGAACGTGTAATTTTCCAGGAAAAGCATACCCACGGCCAGTACATAGGACAGGATTTCACTTTTTGCCAGGAGAGCGACCAATTGTTGTAGCATTTCAGTTGCTTATTCTGTTTATTATGATATTTTGTTGTTCCAGATACAAAACTACTGTTTTATGCTACCATTTTGAAAGATATCTGGGAAATGTTTGTCCTGAGATATCAGGACATTTGCCATTTGTTCGGTTTGTTTGCAGGACACAACTGGCCAAAGAGGGACTGTCCCTCTCAGGGTGGAACAGGTGTTTACCCTAGAACATGTGCATCACATTTTCAGGGATTACAATGTTTTAGTAACGATATTTTGTGTAATATATCATCAATGTCATATTTATTACCCCATTTTGCTGGATAACTCACATTATGTGCTCTCTGCGATTGCATATACTTCACGTCACCCGTCAAACGTGGATCACATGATCTGTTTCTTCAATAATCTCCCATATCCTCTACACGACTGCTACGTACCCTTCTCTCATACCACGTGGTGTCTCCTTCCCTGTATCCACTGTAGTGTCTACAATGACTATTTACTCTGCTGTGTGTTCCCCTGACCTATGTTCAGATTTAACAGTATGTGGGTAGGTCTTTGACCCGCTATCACAACTGTTAACAGAAACACAATGTAGTCTGGTCCCTGATCTACAATAGAGACAAAGAGGCAAACACTCCTTACCTGAGCCTCCTGTTTAAGGCTGCACGATTTCTTCTTGGGATCCAGTTTTCCGCTTTTCAGCCACAGATCAGACAGTAAACAGCCTCTTTACACACAACAATTCAGTCGGAGGTCTTTTCATTCAAGAAGAACCATTTAGGCAAATTCTCCTGCGTAGATGTCTAACCAGACATGCACTCTGACCTGTAGCTTACCAAGGGAATTCCGGATTACAAGGATCACAATGTCAAATAAGTTGTTAAAACCAGACTGTAGTTATCAGTAGGCTTTTCTAAGTGACAGTCAATAACACAGGAGGCTCGGGTTCAGAAAGTTTTAGTAGTGTACACAGGCAGGCTAAATAATATACAGTCCAAGTATGAGAGTTTTGTCTGACTCTATATAGTAAGCAGTTTCTTTATATAGTGTTTACAATCAGCTTTTGCCCACCTTACTGACGTGGTTGGTCACAGGGCATTTCCATCACTATGGTCCACAATAGTCTATACATACGTGGGTGCTGGGGTCGTGCTTTTAAAATGTTTTCCCATGAGAATAACACAGCCTTGCAAGGCACATTGTCAATTACAGTGTCCTTCTGTGATTGTAGCTGTTTCAAGGACCCTAGACTGTTCCGATACAGTAGTCAGTTAATTTCTTAATACGTTGCTTTGTCTCTCTGGTAAGGAGTTATACTGTTATCTTCGATAGAGCTCACAAGGCCATCCTCCTCAGGGGAAGGGGTGATGTTATGCATGTACATACATTTATTGTTCTGTAACCCAGCAGATAATTAATGCTGACAGACATAAGCCTGCTGTACTGGTTACTGCCAGGATCAGAATTCCATCACACTACAGCTTAGCTTCACCAATTACATGCAGGCTTAGTTCTACTGCCATATTGTACGGTACAATTCAATGCATTATATAGTATTTGGAGTCTAAACTGGCACTTCATATGTGTTTCTATATATATTTTTCGAACAACATCCATCCGGCCATATGCATGTTGTTCCGTCCTTTACCTTGACCGTGTGTATTTGGCCGTCCGGCAACGCTACTCTCCACATGTGATGTCCCACCTTCCCCTTCTTTGCCTGTAGCACCCTGTTAGGACGTCCTGTTTGGTAGGCACATGTTCCGCTATATGTGATCGACTTCACTGCATAGCTAATCATCGATGCGGTGGTTCAACAACCCGACTTGTCCACATGTGTACAGTTATGTGCACCGTGTCGTATGCAAACCTATATGGTTTCGACGGGTACATACCACATGCGGGATGTACACATTCTGCAGACACATTCACATGCAGCCATTTACATATCTGTACCTGAGGTGGGTTGGTGACATGTGGGGTACGTATTTGCCCACGTGGCATTGCCTAACACAAACATCTTACCACATTTCAGGTATGCACATTGTGTGTGGGTGTATAGCTGCACACGGATGCTAGCAGGTTAGGGTGCACAGGTGTACATGGGTGGGACTGACATGTACAATGAGGCTATTGTGTATTACATCTGAATGCATGGGTTCTGCTTCTGGATATTACACTTCAACATACACCATCCAGTGTATGCGACAGAGATGTTGCTGGGTGTGGGATATCTTGCTATGCACATGTTTGCCTGTGTTTAAGGTATCTTGATTCCTTACTGTTGTTATGTCGACACAGCTACCCGGCTATGTACTCTCACTACTGCTTGTGACCATTATGGTTGGCACCTTTTCCAATGCCCATAGTGGGGCATGTTATGTGGAAACTTCGGAATTTGCAGGACTACACATACCCATGGCAAGTGCAGTTGACAGAACTTCACTTGTTTGCCATACTATAAGCTTATTCTGTAAGCATTTGGGTTCCTTATTCATTTTCTTATGCCATGTATGTGTTTCATATACAAATGTATATGTTTTATACTACTATTACATGTATATTGCGGGAATATTTTTGGCAGGGGATCTGAGGTCATTTTCCATTTTTCTGATTGTTGCAGGGACACAACTGTCCAATCAGGGACTGTCCATGGCACATTGGGACAGCTGGTAACCCTGGTGACCATGCCCATGTCGCTACTGGGGTTGCCACCTTTTCCAGTTTCCAAGCTGGGATATTTCCGGGACTCACATCTGACTTTACAGGCCGACACATACACACGGTCACTATATAGCATAGAACTTCACTTGTTTGCCTAAATAACAGCTTATTGTTGTGGCAGTTTGCTTGCTTATTCTGTTTCTTGTGACATTTAGGTATTTCAGTTACAGAAATAACCAATTCATGCTACCATTACATTAAATACGGGATATCATTATGTCCTACAATCTTAGCACATTTGCCATTTTTAATATGTTTTTTCGGGACACAACTGCCCATAGAGAGACTGCCCCACCCAGAGTGGGACAGGTGGTGACCTTAGTCGCTGCTCCTATGTCGGTGCGGCGCTGACATGCTGCTGTATACCTTCTCTGAGTGTAACCACTGACGGTGCATTGCGGGACAAACGCGCTCTTATGCGTATCCTTTGCTCCTTGGACGGGTACACTTAAGCCTTCGTGGCTTGTATTTGCTTCTCCGTTTATTTGGGACGGGTACTATGTTGCATACTCTACGTGCGTTTCATTCTGCACGGGACCTGGCTGCTGCCATTACTATTATGGGCGGACCGTGGCTGTCAGCACATTAGGTTGCTCACCTCCTGCCGGCTTAGACACACCTCCAGACGCATCCTACCTGGGCTCGCTCACGTACACTACGCACGTGTCTGTGGTTGCGGTGCACTCTCATTAATATGCATATGGTGCTACTGCGCCGGCTATTCACTGCACCGCTGGCGCAGACCTTACGCCGGCCTTGCGCCGAGCTTCATGAATCCCGGGGAGCATGTTCTTAGTAGACTTAACCAAGTCTGCAATGCAATCAAACCAGTCAATTCTATTAAAAAAAATCTCAACTGATATGACTTGACTCAACTTCATAAAACTAATGGCTAAAAATATTGTCACTATTAAAAGATGCTAATGACACTGGCAGAAAAAATCTGTTGATTCTATTAAGTTTTTCATAAGAATTTTACCATTGTCTGTTGAAAGACAGTGTCTGTATATGTCTCATTTATTCATACTACTCTTAATTTTACAGGTTGGTATGAAAATAAACTGGTTTATCTGCTTTAGTTAAAGCAGACTCATTAAGCACAGGTTCATTGTTCTTTTGTGGATTTTGCACAAAGTAGTACATTTACACTGGAATCTGATTTACTGAACTATTCATCCCCTCCTATGATCCACAAGATAGCAGATGCCGTTGTGTGTTCAGGTTTAAGATTCAGTCAGAGACAAAATCCTCCTCTGTGGCACCATTGATAAAGTAGTAAGACTCATTATGCATTCCAGAGTAATGCATTGAATTGTCATCGAGCTCGCTGACACTGCAGTCTGTTAGAGTTAATAACATGCTATTCTCCAAGAGACTTGTCACCAGTGATACAGCCCAAGGCTCTGTTTTGGGTCACTTTCTATTTGGTAGCTATTTTTCTGATGTCAAATTGAAACTAAATGCCTCTGGCTGAGCAAGTTCAATGATGATTGCAAGCTTGGAGTTATCATCAATTCCCATAAGACACTGGTATACTCCAAGAAGGCCTCACTCAAACAAACTCATGATGTCAGGAGCAGGGTTAAAAGCTTTACATGCACAGGTAGCATCATACCATTTGGGGAAATGGAACTCTAAGACACCTGCTACATAAATAACACCACATTTAAAATAGACATATTCATTAGATACCTAGACACCTTCAACAACGACAAACTCTTCTTTTGGTAAACACATATCCATTGTCATTTACAAAGCTTTTTTCCTTGCCCGATGAACTATTAACAGTGTCTCTTCTCAGTCTAAAGAGGTCATTATTCTACTTGTCTCTCATAAGGCCTGTACTAGAATACAGTGCATATCTATCTGTCCAAACAGCTAACTCAACTTAAAAACCTCCAGTTATACCTCAATATAAAAACTCGGGTATGAGCTTCTTGTGTTACCTCTAAAAGCCATGCTGTCTTCTCTGTCTCCTTCAGTCACCTATGGGGCAACATATGAAAGACCTACAAAGCTGTGAATAATCCAATTATGCCTGATCTACTGCATATCTAGACTGATAATAATGCCAATATGAGTTCAATTAAGCTAAATCTACATTTCAGTATAGATGGGACTTGTTTACATTAGGTAAATCTTTCCCAAAATCTTTCCTGCCACTGGAACAGACTACTGAACTGTATAAAGCAAAGCATACCACTCACCATCTTCAAATATTAGATAGCTGAATAAATGGGAAACTGCCCATTTCTCCCAGGTTTAGCTTTACTGTAAGGGGTAGGGAAAGTAACTAGTTGGATGTACTAATGTAACTGCAGCAGCTATGCTTCCAAAGGCTTAACTTGTCTGCTGCTTGGTAGCAACCTATGAACATATGTTTTTTATCTTCTTTCTTGTCCAATTTAACACAACATTATCAAAATCACCTTTATGTTTCTTAAAACATTTTGCTTTAACTGTATATTTTAATTACATACCCACTACATTTTTATTTAATATATCTGAAAACAAACAACAGAGAAAGGTAATGATAGCTAGGGTTATAGAAAGACTAATGAGAGTAGAGGAGCACCGTTCAGTCTACATTCCTTATCAACAACTCTCTCTTAATTCAAGTGAAAACAATCTACAGAATTACAGTTCCAATAATTTAAGTCTGTCAGGTCATTTTTATTAGCAGCCACTCCATTGAGATGATGGTTGATAAAAACTTCTCCCAGCCCTATCCTGTTCATCATCAAGATTTAGGCAGGGAGAGGAATCCATTATGTCTGTCTCTTAGAACTGAAAGCACTTGAAAATAATAACCGCCTTCATTCATAAATGATTCATTATAAGAGCTATTGTGTATATTGATACATAAATAAATGACAGAGAACACAGCAAAATTTGTAATGAATCCTGGTGCTTTGGTGTAATTTCATTGAAGAGATTAAATAAATGTGCTGCTCTTTCTCGTTTGCAACTACACTATCTGAAAAAAAAAAATGCTACGGCATTTTATATCAAGTATGCATGTTTAAGGGATCCTTTGTTAAACTCATAGCATGTGTTCTTTATCTGCAGCTCTTAATCATCTACACCTCAAAGAGTAGAACCCTAGAGAGGCAAGAATGCCTACAGGTCATTCAAGTACTACCTTCTAGCGTCCAAGTAAATTTAAGTTACACGCTTTCCATCTTTGTCACCAAGCCTTAGTATAAGAAGATCAATGGTTACAATTATAAATCAGGTTTGACCTGATCAATACCGCAGAATAACCCCAATGTTACTTCTGGGGCTCACTACTTAAATGATTTAAATATACACCCCAGCATTTTGCAACTAGAGTTAAAAATGTTTGTATGTGATATAAAAGAGAGAGCTTGATCCATTGTAACTCCCAAATGTTTGAGCTCTGTAACACTATTAAGCTCATGACCCTGAAAAAAAATCTAGATCAACTTATTTTCTTCCCAGAACTACATAAGGATGCATTTACTGCTTTTCAAACTGAGATACTTAAACTGGATCTGTAACTGAAATTCATCAAACTGTCACTGAAAACCTAGGTTAATAGCTTCTTACTAAGCTTATAGTCAAAGGGTAGCATTGAGAAACTCAGCCCAGAGCAAGATCTCTGTCAAATGGGGCCCTAGGCAGGGTAACGGATTGGGACCCCCTTCATACAAAGCTCCCCTCCCGCAGCCATTCCTGTGTCCCATTACTTGGCTATTTCTCCCCAGTTACCATAAACACTGTTCAAACCTCTCAGTGTCTATACTGCTTTCTGCTTTATTTCTCTAATGTTTGCAATTATTTGGATTTAATTTAAAACTTTTATTTCAAATTTTATAGCACAGACACTGATAGACATGTCCTAAACAAAGCAATATAGTTTAATAATAAAAACAGACTTGGCATTAAAACTTTTCTGCCCTTGAAACTCGCATTTATTGAACTGGCATTGAAAAACACATTCAAAGAAAATGCATCTGGCTAGTGGTGGATAAAGTTTACATTTGGGCTGCTTTCAAATCATAGGCCCCTTACACACATGTATGTGCTCTTTGATTTACTTTCCTGATTGTTTTAAATTATATTTCTTGTATAATACAGCACCACTTGAAAGAGTGTGTTTTAAATTTGTAGTTTCGAACATTATTTCCAGTAAGCAATGAAACCAAAATGTATGAACCAAAAATGACAAAACTGTTCAATTCAAAACATTTCAACCATAAAAGACCACTGAAACTTTTGTCATTGTAATCCACTAATATCTGTCACAATCCACTAATATCAATCAATATGCACAATCTCTGTGGAAGAAAAAGTCATCTGAGTAATTCCACATTAAAAATATTCTGTAACTAATGAAGAGGTTGTTGCTAGCAAACAACTTTATATTGCAGTGTTTCATATACAACTTCAGTGCCTTTTGCCCTTGAAGAATAAATTGCCTATTTTACTTTAGACTTATACTAAAAAATCAGGCATATTTTTATAAATCAGAGGAGTAGTTGTAGATAGCAATTAATAAAGAGCTGAAGGACTTTATCTGGGAGGAGAAGATGGCAAGTGTCAAGTGAGATAAGATGATTCTTCCAATAGAACAGGGCGGAATGGGAATACCCGATTAGAACGGGGCATTTCAGAGCTACACATTTAAGAATTCTATACATAGCATAAGAAGAAAACTATAATTCAAATTGGAAAGGGATGATGATGAAATAAGGGGGAAGCTCAAGAAAGAAGGAGATAATGGAATTTTGGATGCAGGCCTTTAAAGAGAATAGCAATAATCATATAGAATATTATATCTAAAAGGTAGCAGAAAGCATCCTAAGAACTAAGTCAACACAGGAATGGAGAAAGGAGATTCTGCCGATAGGGGTCACTGCAAGCTGAGAAAACTGGCAAAGGAACCAAGGTATTGGGGCAAATAACTAGAGAAGGAAAGTTGATAGAATGGGAAGATGCTAAGCATTTATTTGAACTGCAGGTTAGAGACTGCCTTCCCTATCTAGGACTGATATCAGAAATGATATCAGAGAATAGGCAAAGAGAAAGAAATAGGGGGCTCCTAAATGAAAGACCAGCACTGGTAGAGTTTTTAGTAGAATCTAGAAGTGATTAGTAGAAACTAGAAGAGAAGCTGCCATTAAAAAAGGAATAATTATAGAGCATATAAAATATTGCATGATAAATGGAAGAATCAATTTGAGGAGGTTAGAAAGGATTGGGAAGAGAGACTGGATAAGCAATTCACAAAGAAATAATGGGAGGATATATGTATGTCTCTCAAATATGTTAGGAAATGTAGAAGATTTAGTATTTTTGTTTGGAAATGTTTACATAGATATTTTTATACCCCAAGTAGACTCCAGAGAACTTTTCTTCAGGTAGATAGCAAATGTTGGAGGTGTGATGGGGAAGAAAGAACTAATTGGGAACATATTTTCTGGGAGTGTAGTGAATTGGCAGACTTTAGGGATTCCCTGTGGGATGCACTGTTGGAGATGCTGGGTGGGCAGATTGGTGTAATGAGAGAGATGATTTTTTGAGTTATGATACAGAATCATAATTGCCAAGACATGGTAAGGCCTTCTGTGTCTAATTATGGTGGCTGACAAAAAAGCAATTACTAGAAAATGGAAATCAAAATCTAAGCCAACTGTACTAGAATCACTGAATATAGCAACAGATATAAAACAACTAGAATTAAGATGTTTAGAAAAGGGTAGGAGCAAACTACATAGGAAAAATGGGAATTGTGAGAATAATACATACAAGGTAGGAATGAGGTTTAAAAGAAGGCAGGACTTAAATGAGCTATGTAATATTTGAAATTGATTGGGTTGATTATAAGTGATGTATAATGTTTGCAACTGGGAGTGTGTCCGTATGGTTTGTGATATAAAATGCTTGCAACTTGGATTGTGTCGGTGCAGTTTTCATTTATATAAATGTATGATTGCCTATGTTTCCTGTTTAAAAAGGGCAGGTGTTCAATAATGTATGTAATGTTGCTAAGGTTATATGATATATAACAGTATTTGTGAGGTATGTTTGTAAACGTGAAGTTTTTAATATAGTTTGCTTGCTTTTATATAAATGTAAATTTACCTATGTCACGAGTGGTAATTTAAAAAAATATATATGCTCCTGCTCCCACCCCTCATAAAATATGATATTTACATCTTCCTTCACACTCATGTTACCTGAATGTACCTTATAAGCTTGTTCCTTACAAATTAACCACTCTGAATGTGTAAAGCAACATCACTCCTCTCTAAATAGTATTGTTTGAACTCCTAAAGTTCGAGTTTATTTTTTTAAATATTTTGAGTATTGTTTGTTTGTTTCCTGAAGATTCAACTCATATGTTTTATATCTTGTACTATTGTATTTATCATGATACTGTTTGTACGTACTTTGTTATTGCTTTTTGGAGCTTTTCTCCCCAGGACTCCATTGAAAACGGGTTCTCTTGACCCAATGGACTATCCTGGTAAACCAACTGCAAATAAATAAATAAATAAATAAAATAAATAAATTGTCTATGTTACATTAAAAAATGGTAAGCTGGTAAAACTGCAATAAATAATGGATGGCAAACTGATAACAGGTTCATAGTTATTAAGCATCTCATCCAAAGGAAGATATACTCAGGAATGCAGCTCCCCACACCCCTTAAAGTGCAAGATAGTATCAGCAATCCATCTACATGCTTTAGGAGTAGAACCCACAGCCTTTGGCATGAAAAGCAAGTATGCTACCTATTGTGCTACTAACAATAACTTTCCTTTCTATAGCACATTTATAGCATTTGCAAAACAAAACAGTTGCATATTGTAAACAGAATTAGCATGAGCAGCAGTAAACTTCTTTTCCTTTGAAACTTACTGTTCCTTGAGAAATGCACCTGAAACTCAGTTCCTTGAGTAATGTACCTGAAAGTCAATTCTTTTAAGATATGCACTTGAAACTCAAACCCTGCACCCTAGTTACAGGAAGCAAGAGGCTGAATCCTCTACCCCAGCCACCAAATTGCCAAAAATTGAGTTTAAGGTGCATTTCTCAAGGAATTCACACACACTCACACACACACACACACACACACACACACACACACACACACACACACACACACACACACAAAATACCACTTAGGACAATACATTGGGCTAAAGCTTATACAATAGGTATAAGTTATAACTATTGCTGTCATAAACTTAGAGAGTTGCTAGAATAAAAGGTCTTATGTTGCCATGCATTTTCTGAAGATATATATGAGGCAAAAATCTGTACCATACCTCTCAACCTCTTAACACAAAAAATCTGGACAGACCTTTACATAATGGGGGAGACAAAGGCCCAAAAATAGTGACATATTTTAAATATTGCTCTTATAAATTTAGAAAGATGCTAGAAAAACAGGATTTGTCTTAGCATGCATTTTCTGAATGACATGAAGTCTGAAACTTAAATTATGTCATTATTTAATGATTTCAGTCCTCAGATCATCCCAGAGATTTGCCAAAAAATTGCAAATTTTATGAGGAATAGACCAAAAATATGAAGCAAAAATCTGGACATTCTGCAAAAATCTGGATGGTTGAGAGGTATTCCTCTCTCTCGTCACACACACACACACACACACACACACACACACACACACACACACGCACGCACGCACGCACGCACACACACACACACACACACACACACACACACACACATACAATGTCCCTCATTAAGTAGATTTTCTCCTCATATCCTGGTAAAAATTTATAGTCACCCATCCAGTCACCCAGATTGGTTTTAAAAGTTGCTAATAAAATACTCAGCTTGATATGTAAGGACAGAGTATTCCAGAAATGGGAGATATGTATACATTATGCATTGCCATTTGAAGTAATGGTGCAAACCAGTTTAATGTTGTCAGCAAAGATGCCCTAAAATAAAAGCATTTAAACAAGTGGACATATTGCTAGTAAACAAACTGGGGTCAAGTACAGATATCTATGTAGTTTAAAAGTATAAACCAGACTGAGTTACATCCTATATATTCTGCAGACCATTCCTGAATGGTTAACCACTCTGTAATCTATGTTATCATGTGGTTTGAAATCCCAAGATTATGCAATGTGTTATATAAAAATTTATGAACAACACAATCAAATGTATTAGAGAAATCTACATAAATATTATCTATCTACGCTGTTTTCCACAGCAAGAATGGCAGAACTACCCCTAGTTCGAAGGAAACACTCCACTTGGAGGAAACTAGACACCTACCTGTCCAATGACTACTTGTTGGTCTATCTGCAGAGACAGTTACAACCACATAGAATGCAGGGGTAGGAGTCTTGGGTTGAATTCTCAGACAAGGGTCATAGTTTTCTTTACCTGTTGAGTTGTTAATACAATACTTGGTTTACAGTTTGTACTGCATTGGATATATTTTTTTATTCAAACTATTTTTATTAATTTCCAGAAGCAACAATAGATATATTTGACTAGTAAATAACACAATATAACATACTATATTCATTATTTACAATCGGCCTATATGAAAGGAAGAACAATCCATTAAAAATTTTAGTTACACATTAATAAGCAAATTCATTACACTCTTTTCTAGTTCAAAGAGATTGTGGTAGATTTTAGTATGTCAATAAGAGCAAGAATTTTCCTCCAAGGATTGTTAGTCCCTTTTTAGGAAAGATTTTTGATTCCTTAACTTTTATTTCCAATAGAGCAGTTCCTTCCAATAAAGTCAAGAATTCTCGTATATTAGGTTCTGAAGAAGATTTCCACTTTCTTGTAATGCATTTTCTAGCAACTGCTAATATGGTCCAAAGGAGGTATGAATTACTTCTATTCATTACATTTGTTTCGTTAACATTAAAAAAAAATCAAAAACTTAGTTAAAACAAATGAATCAGTGAAAATAGCTTGTAAGAAATTATTAATCTCCTCCCAATATTTTTTAAATTGTATTACAATCATAAATTATATAGGATCAGCTTCACAACTTAGTGAACATCTCCAACATGCAGTATCATTAGAAAGATTCATTTTAGCAATCCTATTAGCAATATAGAAGGATCTGTGCAAAAATTTCCATGTGAAAATCTTCCAAACTTGTGAATTACAGATTTGTTTGATAGAGTACATCATATTAACTTTATTTTCAGTTTATAAATTAATTGTATGCTCTTTAATGATGAAATCCCAGAGATTTTGTTTTGGGTTAACTTTATAATTTATTAAAATTTTGAATATTTTTGATGTTAAGTTTCTCCAGTTATAATTGTTATAAATCATTTCTTGAATATAGAATATTAGTTTAGATTCAGTTTTAAAGGAATAACTATTTATTATCCTGCATAGCTTTTGAGCAAAGAATAAAATACTTTGGAGTACAAGCACCCAATCTGAATTTGGAATACCAAATGTATTTTTCATTTGTTGTGTGTTTAATACTAAGACATTCTTTATACAGTGTTGCCAACAAGTAAAATTCTTCAATTCCCAATTATTAAAAATACTGTTATGAATTTTATTGGGAAATTTTTATTGTGATTCTGAAGGGTAACAACTCCCACCATAATTTTATATCTATATTAGAATTAATAAAATATCGAAATGAATTGTAAATATAACTTATATAATTGAATTGATGGGTTTCACCACATTATATTGTAGATTAAGACATAGTATATATCAGAGTTTATTAGCTTCATCATTTAGCATGATATTTTTTACTATTTTATTTTCATTTAAAAAAATAGTAGTATGAAGAGATTTCCAAGCAGAAGAAAATTTTGGATCTATCCAATTGATAGCTATTTTAAATACTGAAACCTTGATATACATTTCTAGATCCAGAAAGTAAATCCCTCCCAATTCCCAGGGTCTAATATGGTGACAGAAGGCAATCCTTTTTTTTTTTTTTTTTTTTTTTGAAAACAAGAGGAAGTTTAATAATGTTTTATTGATGTCATTTAATAGTTTTTTTACTTGGCAACATAGGAATAGCTTGAGCTATGTAGTTTATTTTTGGAAGTAGTACCATCTTTACTAATTGCAGTCTATCTTCAACTTTTAGGTAAAATCTATTCCATTTTTCAATAAGTAATTTTAAAGTAGTTAGAATTTTAATATAGTTTGTAGTTAAAGTAGTGGTGATATTATCACATAATGTAATCCCAAGGTAATTTATAGAGGCAACCTGTTGTCCCATTATGTGGTTTGAGATTAAATGAGTGTTGTATTTTTTATTTAAGACCATATAATTAGATTTTGTGTCACTTATATGTAAACCAGAGTTGTGAAAGATTATTTTGGCTTACATATCTAGTTCCTGAAGAGATTCTTCTTATACATTCAAAGTTAAAAGGATGTAATCTGCAAAAAGCATGATTTTGGATTTAAATTGACCATATATGTCAATACATTTTATTTTTGAATCTTGGTGAATCACAGATGCAAATAATTATTTTGCTAGAGCAAATAAAATGGGGGACATAGGACATCTAGTTTAGTACCTTTGGTGATTTTAATGGCCTCAAAGGTGAAAGGGCCAAGTTTCACACAAGCAAGGTTATTTTTATATAGTTTTTTTATCAAAGATATGAAATGAGGGGGGGGGGAATCAAAAATTTCTAGAGCTTTAAAAAGATAATCCCATTTTAGTGTGTCAAGGGCTTTTTCAGTTTCAAGTGCAATTAAAAGGGCTTTGCGATTATCTCTATTTAAGATGTCATTAAGGGTTAAGATTCTTTGAATATTGTCATAGGTGTGTCTATTATAGATGAATCCTGATTAATCTTCATTTATGATATGTGTTAAAGATTTTTTAATTCTGTTGTCTAGAATGGACACAAAAATTGTATAATCATTGTTAAGTAATGAGATTGGTCTATAAGAATTACATAGTTTCAGATCTTTATTTTCCCTTATAATGGGCATGATTAAAGAGTATCTCCATGAAGGTGGTATTATATTTTGAGCTTGTATTTCACTTAGGGTTTTATGAAAGACTGAGATAGCTGAGGATGGGAACATCTTATATAGTTCAATTATAATTCCATCAATTCCAGGGGCTTTGTTATTTCTACTTTCCTTATATTTATCAACTATTTCCTTAAGGAAAATTTGTTTCTGGATTTCTAATTTTAATTTTTCAGGTATTTTATTTATTTTAGATACATTTATATCTAGATCTAAGTGATCAAGATGTGAGTTATTATTAGATTGATGGTCGGACTAGTGATACTTGAAAGGTTCAAGAATGTCACTAATATCTGAGACTGTTTTGTTATTTTTACCTGCATGAATAATTTTTGTAATAGTATTTTCAATGATTTGTCTTTTAACTCTAATTGCAAGACTGTGCATATGTTTCGGTGACATCGAATATGAGTTTATTTTTAACCTTTCTAGTGCCAGGTTTGTTTTATGGGTTAATATTTCATTATAGTTCATATTTAAGACTTCAATTGTTTTTTTCTTCATAAGTGAATCTTTTAAGTCATCATTATTGATATCTGTGATTCGTTTTTTAATATTGTGAAGTCCCGATTCCCATTCTTTTGTTTTATTTTTAAACCATGAAAGGATTTTACCGTATAGATAGGCCTTCGGTGTATCCCATAGTATTATTGAATTAGTTTGTTCTGACTGATTGGTATCTAGAAAGTATTGTCTTTGGGAGTCTAGCCATGGTTTAAATAGTTTTATTTTAGTGATATATGCCCATATTCTTGTTGTAAAAGTTAGCCTCTAAAATCTATTTCAAATTTTGGAATAAGTGAATTATGATCTGATAGAGAACAAGGAATTATAGAAAAATTAATTATTTTCATGCTCAAGTCTTGTGAAATATAGATTTTTTCAATTCTAGTTTGATTATTGAATCTATAATCTCTATGAGACATTAGCAGTGATTTATCGTTATAACTATAAGTGTCAATTAGATTTAAATTTTCACTCCAGTTTTTGAGAGCTTTTCCTACAGAAGTAAGATGAAGGCACCTTTTATTAGTGGTCTCTGAATTATCTAAAATGCAATTAAAGTCCCCCCCCCAAAAAAAAAAAATAGATTACCTTTATGGACTTTATTAATGAGGTCTAACTGATTTTTGACTGTTCCTATCCCTATACCAGGAAACCAGTAAGTATTGATGAGAGTTCATATTCTGTTGTTAAATCTTATAATCACAATTGTAATGAGTCCTTCCTTATCTTCATAATTATAAATAATTTGAGGGATAGTGACATTTTTATTCCACAGTATTAGAACTCCTCTGTTTTTTTCTTATACGAAGATTGAGAAAGTTTTATATAATCCAGTAGACTCCAACTAAATTTATCATTTGACTTAAAGTGAGATTCTTGAATAAAAATGCCTTGCACTTTATTTAATTTTAGCTATCTTAAAAGATTAGATCTTTTCCTTGGATTATTTAATCCATTAATATTTAGAGATAGTAAGGTTTAATCCAGTTAATTTATTTTACTTGTGAGGTAATTAGAAGTTGGTATATGTCTCAATGTTTTCAATCTGTAAAATGTGTAACTTTCATATGTATTAGATTTAAGTAATGAAGTCTGGATAATGTTTCCTAATAAAAGCAGTGGATGGTAATTAAGTTTAGCCAAGAAAACAGAAAAAAGAACCATGAAAAGAAGTTGAAAATACATAACCCAACAATTAATGAATTAATAAAACCCATTAACCAACATGGAGTGAAGTACACTCCTAATCTAAAAGAACAAAGATGTTCAATCAGATTATCCCGCATGACAGACAATAAGAAAAAAAAGATAATGTCTTATTTGAGCCCCAAATTGAAACTCTAGGAGATGAGATGCTATTAATAGTTAAGAATAACGTTTATTATGGATAATTAACTGATTAGTTAGTAATAAAAGCAATCAAAAAGGAAATGGATATGAATTCACAATTAAGTATATCAATTCCCAATGTCTAATGAAGGTCATTGGATGTGTTGATTACTAAAGAGTCATATTACAAATAAAGAGTTCCTTTTAATAGTAATTATCAATTTTAAAATTATTCAGGAGAATAGTATAGTAACTTGATACAAAAATAGGAGTAGTAGTTTAATTTCAAGCTCTAAAAAGACTATGTGATTCTTTTCACACTACAGAAGCCTTTTAAATTTGTAGTCCCTTTATATTTATGCGTGTAATAAGAATGCTGCAGTAGTAATTGTATACTGGTGTTTCAAATTAAAAGTAATATTCTGAATATAATCAGGGCGGCCACGGTGGTGCAGCGGTTAGCGTTGTCACCTCACAGCAAGAGGTTCCCTAGTTCGATCCTTGGCTGGGGTGCCTTCTGTGTGGAGTCTGCATGCCCTCCCTGTGGTCGCGTGGGTTTCCTCCAAGTGCTCCGGTTTCCTCCCACATCCCAAAGACATGCTGTAGGTGGATTGGACACTCTAAATTGGCCCTATGTGTGAGTGCATGTGTTGTGTATGTGTGCCTTCTGTGGAAGGTTGGGCACCGGGCTGGCAACTCGACACTGTACAACTCCACTGCCAGTCATGAGCAGACAGGTGATCCACTGTGGCGACCCCTAACTGGGAAAAGCTGAAAGAAGAAGAAGATTCTGAATATAATCATTGTGCACAAATGTACTAATAATAATAACTATTTGCAGTGACATTATCCATACTTTCGAATATATTCACATTTAAAGAAATAGCTTAATGAGTATGAGGTTAAGTTGTACAAGTGTTAATTGACAAAGAAAAGGCACTAAGTTAATTTGCTTGGGTTCAAACCTATAATTCATCTTGGTTATAGAGATATATATGTTAATGAAAAAAAAATGTTAAACTAAACCTTTTCAAGAACAATGTAAGTCTAATACAACTCAATGTACTAAGCCATTCGAACTTATTATCTATTTGGATGACTGGATACTGTCTTGATTTTTTAAGAATAAATCAGGAAGAAAAGAAGCAAGTTTATACAATTATAAGTATTAGATCAGATATAAGGTATGAACAAACATAAAAATCAGTTGGGACTATAACTAAATAGTTTGCCTAACAAATAACATTTTAAACACATTTTAAGTATAATAATTACATTTTCCATGGAAAATCATACCAATAAAACTAGCAGGGAATAGAGTTAATCTTAAAATTTTAAGTATTAAAGTTGGTATGACAAGTAATGAGAAGAAAATAGCTGATTAAAAGTATTGACTTTAGTCATTTTTTTATAATAAACAGGTGTTAGAAGTATATGGGGAAACCAGTTATGCCTATAAATAACATCTGTAGGTCATTGTAGTAGGGCATAATCACCTGAATAACTAAAGAGATAAAGCACTGTTTGAACTAACAATTAGATTTTTGTAGCTCCAGAAATTCTCATAATGAGCATTACTAAGGCATTACTATTAAGATAATTAATCTTGTCAAAAAAGATAATCTAAGTTCCAGGCAGGATGCTAGGATCTAAAACATTGTTCTCTTATATCTTATGTCAAAAATATTATTACACTTGTAACATACTGTGTACAGTAATGTCTCCAGGGACAGTATCTGGAAACTTTCTATTGAAAAATATTCTATTGAAAGCATTACATCCATGTCAATAACAACCAAGGTTGACTAGCATCAGAAGATTTAATTATAGATTCTTTTATACCAGACAAATCATGTATAACAAACAAATACAACCATGAAAAATCTAGGCTTGTGTCGAAATTTCACTTTAGCCCCATCTTATCCACATCATCTACTCAGTAACCCATAAAACATAAAAGGTACTAATTGCCAATATCTGTAGCCTCGATAAGCCTACAGCTGAAGTAACAAGAAGGGGGGGGGGGGAATTCAGACTGTCTTAAGCTCATGAATGCAGTGAACATTTCCATGTAACAAGAAAGGGAATGGGTATTCAATAAACTCACATTATTAGATATCAATGCTGTTAATTCTGAAATGGAAAGAAAACGTATTCAGGGCAAGCACTTAATAATCCCCTTAGTTGATGTTCACCTCTCTAGATAACAGGGAATCCCAAGTAGGAAGTATGCATGAATATACGTTCATCATGCCATTCTGTTTCACTCTCAGACAAGCAGTATAATCCAACACTCATTGTTTGACTAAATAAAAACAAGAGATAATCAGCATTATTTACCACTATTCCACTTCCCTTGCTTCCCCCATTTTTCTTCTAACATTAACATGTACTTATTTTTTTTAACCTATATCTTAACTAGGAGATACACTTAAATGCCTCATTATGTTCCCCACTCTACACTAATGTAACCTCAAATAAGTGACAAGACTGAGCACACACCACTCATCACTGTGTGATCAACAGAAACCTTAATAAGCAGCATACTGTGAATGAGTAAGTCTCGCACACAACAAAACACAACCAGCAAGCAAAGAACAAGCAAAAGACTTTCCTTTCTTGCAAAAGCTTTCGACACAATACCCCACTCGGGTATTATAGAGAAACTTACCAGCTTAAATGTAAACCCATATGTCACAAGATGGGTTGCAAACTGGATAAAGGACAGAACTCACAGGGTTAGAGTAGCTGGCGCCATGTCAGATTCCAAGCCGGTCACAAGTGGTGTCCCACAGGGCTCAGTCCTTGGCCCCCTGTTGTTTGGCATCTACTTCTCAGAAGTACAGGCAAACATAGGAGGACTATGGCTGACAAAGTTTGCAGATGACTGCAAACTGGGAGCCATAGTGGAAAGTGCATCGGACACAGATATCCTTCAGAGGGGTCTCACGGAAACTGATAGCTGGTGCCAGAGCCATGGCCTGAAGTTAAATGCCAAAAAATGTATAGTCATACCCTTCAGGAAAAACAAGGTAACCCCAAGCTACCATATAGGTGGCAATCCACTAAGCACAGAAGAGGTTATCAGGGACTTGGGGACCCAGGTTGACAGTGGCCTTTCTTTTGACACTCACATTGCTAAAGTGGTTAGAAAAACCTTCTACATTGCCCACCTGATCATGAAGGGATTCACATCCAGATCAAGTGAGGTCATTGTTCCCCTGTACTCTTCACTTATCAGACCAATGATCGAGTACAATACCCCATTCGGGATGTATCTCACCCGACACCTGCAGCAATTGGAGAGACCCCAAAAGTTCCTCACCAAAAGGATAAAGGGACTCCAAAATCTGTCATATGCTGCCAGACTGAAGAAACTCCAGCTCTATTCAGTCGCATACCGTCTGCTCAGAGGTGACCTGTGCCTGACATACAAGGCCATGTCCAACCCGGAATTAATGGACATGCTCCACCTCAAAAAATCCAAATCTATCAGATCCGCTAGAGCAAGCGACTTAAACCTTAGCACGGATATAAATAGGACATGCTGGAGGGATAGATTTGTCACCCAGAGACTCCCTATGTTGTGGAATAAAATCCCGGTCCATGTGAGGCAGAGCACCTCGCTGGCTCTGTTCAAGAGAAATCTTGACCGGTGGATGGGAGATCGTAGGTTTACCCCGGGAATCATCTCTGTGTCACTGCTGGACAGAGGCACAACAAACTAATGGGCACAGTATTTTTTAACGTAAGCCACAAAACTCTGGGCTAGGCTTATAAATGCCTTAGGGCAGATAGCCTAGTATAAACCTATGAACCTATGAACCTTTCCTCATTTTTCCCTTCCATTCCCCCTCTTGCCATTGTTTTTCTATAATTTAAAACCTGAACATAATAATATGCCCGACATACGTGGCAGGCGAACCAAGAGAGAAACAACCGGTGAAGGTGAAGCAGAACAGCCCCTGCCTGCACTATGAGGTGGAGAGATGCCGTCAATAGACATGCGGACACCCACAGAGGGAGAGTTGTCAAACAAAAAGGCATTCTAAGTAGTCCGTTGAAATGGAAAACAATTTCCCCCCTTTTTTTTAAACGGATAAACTAACTGAAGTGTCACTCATCAGAAACGAAGGTTAAAATCCACCCCAAGAAGTCAGTCAGGAAACTCACTCAGTGATATTTAAGTGCTATAACTCGCATATATAACCCAACATATTTAAGCAAAGAAAGCTCCTACATAACTGTATAGAATAGCACTATGAAACATAATATAGAAATTACGCAGATATGACTAATGATAAACTATAAGCTACTAAAAGGAAAACAAAAAACTGTTGCTATCAGAAAATAACTATTAAACTAGTTGTAAGTGAAGTATATGGTGAATGAGTGAAAGGACAGATAAAGCAGATCTGGTAAATCAGTATAGTATTAAAACAGAAGAAAATACATACTGTTTGTTATTTTTTAGTAAATAAATTATGTTTTAGTTGATGCTTTGAGAGATTTAGTAATATCAGTATTTTTGAGATCAGTTTTTTTGTTTCTTCTTCCTCACATCCGACCAGTTGTTTTTTTCAGATCTTTTCAAAGTAGAGGAATTTGCCCAGTCCATTTCTTCTAGAATAGTGATTATATTGTTGTTTTTAATGAATGAAGTTGCTTCCTCAAGGTTATTAAAGGTTCTCATGTCATTTGAGTAGAAAATTCTGATTTTTGTTGGGTAAACAAGTTGAGCTTTTATTCTGTTTTGTTTGAGAAATCTCACCAATGGCCAGGTTTTCTTTTTACGTTCCAAAATTCTTGAAGAATAATCATTATCAGATCTTATTTGATTTTGTTTGTAAGTTAAGGGACTTTTTCCTCCTTGCTGACTTGAGTATAAGATCCTTGTCTAGATATTTAACTACTATGGATCTAGGAGGTGCAGTTGGTGAGGAAGGAATTGTTTTTCCTATGGCTCTATGTGCTCTCTCAATTCCACTTGATAGATCCTATTTTAAGTCGAGTATTTCAGGAAGCCAGGAGTTTAAGAATAAAATAATATCCTCACCTTGTGACTTTTTAGGGAGACCATAAGATTCTTATGTTTGTTCTTCTCTCTCTATTCTCTAGGTCATCTATTTTGTTGATTAACCAGTTGTTTTGCTGTAGGAGGTAGTTACACTGAATTTCTTCTTCCTTGAGTCTTCCATCAATGTCAGTAAGTGAAGTTTCAATGTCTACTGTTTTAGTTTGATGTTGCTGTAACATTTCCTTAAGGACATCAGTTTGTTTTTGACAATTTTCCTTGAGGTTTTCTTGATTGTCAGTAAATCTGTCCATTTTTAGAAATAATTCATGAAGAGTTGCTGACATCAGTTGGATTTCCTTTTTCAGTGAAGATTCAGAATGGGGATTCTTTGAGTTGTTCATTTCCACACAGAAGAAATAATCTCCAAACTATTTTGACAGGAAAATCTTGATGAATCCGCCTGTCCAGAGACTCCTTGTTGATTTAGTGGCAAAGACAGCCACGCAGAATGTGTGTGTTTCTTTGTGTGGGTGTCTGTGAGAGGGCTGTATTCAGTCACCATAGGTTCATAGGTTCATAGGTTCATAGGTTGGTACTAGGCTATCGGCTCTAGGGCCTATACTAGCCTAGCCATAACAATTCCCACAATATTTACTTCTCTGGACCCCTGTCTAGCAAGATGACTGACATGATCCCTGGGGTGAATTTCCTATCTCCCATCCAATCATCAAGGTTCCTTTTGAAGAAGGCCAAGAAGGTGCTCTGCTTGACATGTATGGGCAGTCGATTCCAGAGTCTGGGGAGTCTCTGGGTCAGGAACCTATCCCTCCAGCATGTTTTGTTCATTGTGATGACAAGGTTTAGATCTCTGGAGTGTGTGGCTCTGAGGGATTGGGATTTCTTTAAGTGAAGCATGTCCAACAGCTCAGGGTTTGACATGGCCTTGTATGTTAAGCAGAAATTGCCTCAGAGTAGACAATATGCCACAGAGTATAGCTGGAGTTTTTTTAGATGAGCATATGACATCTGCTTTAGGCCTGTGATTCTTTTAATGAGGTATTTCTGTGGCCTTTCCAGCTGTTGCAGATGTCTTGTGAGGTACATACCAAATGGGGCATTATACTTTATAATGGGTCTAATGAGGGATGAGTACAGTGGGACAATGACCTCCTTTTTTCTGGATGAAAAGCCCTTAGTGATGAGGTGAGCCATAAAGAAGGATTTCCTGACTGTTGTGGTGATGTGGTTATCGAAAGTGAGACCACTGTCCACCTGTGTCCATAAGTCTCTCATCACACTTTCGATATTTAATGTACTGCCACCTATGTGGTAATTCATGGGTACATGTTTTTTTTCCAAAGGGGATAACATTTCTTGGCATTAAGCTTGAGCCCATGGCTCTGGCACCAGGCATCTGTTTCTGTAAGACCCTTTTGTAGAATATCCACATCATTTGGGGATTCAATAGTGGCTCCCAGTTTGCAGTCATCTGCGAACTTTGTTAGCCAGAGTCCCTTAGTGCTGGCCTGTACTTCAAAGAAGTAGATGCCAAACAAGAGTGGTCCCAGGAGTGAACCCTGAGGTACGCCACTTGCCACTTGTCTGGAGCTGGATTTGGAGTTGGCTACTTTTCAGTCTGGGTTCTGTCAGTAAGCCAGTTGGCAACCCATCAAGTGACGTAGGGATTTATGCACAACTTAGTAAGTTTATCTATGATTCTAGAGTGGGGGTGGTGTTGAAGGCCTTGGCGAGGTCCAGATAGGCTGTGTGCACTGCCTTACCTTCGTCCACAGCTCTGGAGACTGATTCGAAGAAGTCAATCAGATTCAGGAGACAAGATTGGCCCTTCACAAACCCAAACTGGGTGGGGTCCAGTGTTTGAAGGTTGCCAATGTCTTTGTTTATAAGTTCCATGATAATGCATTCCATGCTCTTACAGATCAGGCTTGTCAGACTGATGGGACAGTAGTTCCTGGGATCCAAGGTGGATCCCCCCTTGTGGAGTGGGATAACTGTAGCTGTGCGCCACTCAGTGGGCACGAAGCCTGAGGTGAGGCTATGATTAAACATGGCACTTAGGTGAGGTGCCAGTTCATTTTGTAGTTCATGTAGTACACAGCCTGGGATGTCATCTAGTCCCATGGATGCTGTATTCTTAGCTTTGGGATTGTGGTTTCTACCTGTGTGGCCATGATTACCAGAATTTGGCAATCTTTTGGTACTGAGATGGGCCCTTTAGGGAGTGAGAGGGGGTGAAGTTGTCACTAAATCAATCTGCCAGGATATTGGCAATATCCTTGGGATCAGTATATTTAATGCCATTCTGTTGTAGCTCAGAACAGATCTGAGCATTGCCATTTAGATTCTTGACATAACTATAGAATGCCTTGTGGTTGTCTTTGGAATATTTGGCAATTTTATTTTCGTAACTAGCTTTTGAGGATTTTATGAGGGATCTCAACTTCTTACTGAGGCTGGTGAGGGAGTTTTTTGCATCCTGGGATTTTCCTCTTTTCTGCAATAGTTTCTTCCTTCTGTTGTATAGTTTGTTTATAGCAGGGGACCACCAGATTGGCTTCCTCTTTTTAGAGAAGAGCATCTTGGTTCTATATGAGATGGCACGATTCATGCACAAGTGGATGTGCTCGTACAGTGCCTTAGTATAGGATTCTGCAGTCAAACTTTCATATCTCATCTGCATGGGTGTCATGAAGTTTGTCACTTCTGACTTCAGTAGCATGCAGTTGGCTTTGGAGAATTTTTTTAAGGAGGTTTCCTTACTGGGGGGTGGGGGTGGGATGTGGATGTCAAGGGTGATTTGCTTATGGTCAGACCTGACCAATGAGGGCGGTGACCACTGTTGTGGAGCATCTATCTCCCAAGTTGGTAATGACCAGGTCTAGGATATTGGAGCCCCTGGTGGGACAATGGATTAGTTGATCCAGGGCGTTGGAATTTATGAATTTCAAGAACCGTTGGGAAAAGGAGTTGGTACCCGAGTAGTTTTCCCAGTTAATGGCAGGGTAGTTGAAACCACCCAGTATTAGGGTGTTTGGTTGTATCTTAATATTTTCCAGTATGTTTAGAAAGATGTAGTGAGAATCTTGGGGCATGGTGGGGGATCTGTAGCAAGCTATAATTTGGATTGCAGTCTTACCTAGTGTTAGTTGCACCTGGAGAATTTCAGGTGCATTGTGTTGGGCAACTAGCCTGGAGGTGTGAATATCCTTGGTGAATATGGACACTCCTCCACCTTTAGTGTTTCGGTCTTGGTTTTGTGGCTGAAAAGTGTGGTAAGAGTTGTAGCCTGGTATTGCAGGGGTGCTCTCTGGATCCTTGAACCAGGTCTCAGTTACTGCACAGATATCGATGTTCTCCATTTTTAGGAGTGCCTCGAGAGAGAGTGCATTTTGAGGTTTAGACTTTTAGCATCGAGTAACATTCCCTTCAGATTTTGCATGCTTGTATCTGTTATGGTTGTGGTTTTATCCTTTGAACCTTGCCTAAAAAAGGCACTATAGGGTTGGCAAGAGCTTTAGCCAGTAACTTGAATCCCAGGGGTGACAGGTGCAGACCATGTCTGGCAAAGTATCATGGTTTGTCGATCATGTCATCCCAGGCAGACTGATACTGGATCCCCTTTGAATGCCACTAGAAGCTTAGCCAATTGTTGAAGTCAATTATTTTGTCCTTATACTGTGGTATAATTCTTGGCGAAGGCAGGATGCTACTCAGGGCTAGGGTCATACCTGCCTGGGCCACATGATCCAAGAGCTCTTCCATGTCTCTTTTCATGTAGTCCAGGGAGGTATGTCTCAAGTCATTCACTCCAGCATGGACAATGACAGTGTCATATTTGTACTTGTTGTGGAGTGACTTGAGTGCATGCATTATGTGGTGGATCCTGGCACCCGACAGGCAGCTGACTGTAATTTTCTCCTTGTTTAGCCTGGTGAGTGGGACATCAGTGTACCTGACTATAGAGTCACCTATGACTAAAGTGTTGGGTACATTGTCTTGCCTTGGGGGCTGTTGTTGGGTGGCACACTGGTGTTGTGAGCTATGTGTCACTTTGGTTGTAACTGGTGTTTGTTTGCGTTTCAGCGTTGGAGGTCCTTGCTGCTTGGGCAGGTTAATGTTAAGGGCCTCTGCATATGTGGGTTTAGTGTTGCCATGTGTGGGTGTTGGTGGTGAGGGTTTTGAAAGGTTATGTGTTGCTTGAGGTGTAGTGTGGGTGTTAACCTTCTCCTCTTGATTGTCTAGCACATTCTTGGCCGGAGAGAGCTTTGCTTCCAGTTTGGCTATGTAAGTGCATCTCTCGCAGGTTGTAGTGTTTTGTGGTAGGAGGAGAGCATTGTCTGTGTACATGAGACAGTTGCCGCATTGCCCCAGTGTGCCCAGATTCACCAGGTGGACAGGAGAAATCACCAGAAGCTGCCCCTTGGACATGCCTGTTTAGGTGCTTTTTTGTAAAGTATAAGAGCTGTTTTCAAAGTTTCATGGTTCATAGGTAGTACTAGGCTATCGGCCCTGGGGCCTATACAAGCCCTTTGCAAGGTACTTTGCAATTATAGGCTGTTTAGTGCCTACGATTAATTTCTCCTTATTGACAAGGAGAGTTGAGTGCTTGTATCAGTTTCAGGCTTCCTAGTGGTTTCCTGCAGGTTCTAGAGCAAGTGCTAATCACAGGGGTTCAGATTTTAGTGCTACTACTGAGAAACCAGCTAGTTCTAAGGGAAAATTTGAAGATCAGTCTTTCTGGCATCTGGAATAGTTTAACTGTAGCCTCGCAGTGCTGCACAATGTGAAAAATGTGCAAACACACGCGTTTTTAAGCTAGAAAGTTGAAAGGAATAGAAATCAGCCCAAAAAGGCTAATAAAATTACAATTTCAGAGCTGGAAACCACTCCTCTAGCGTTAGATAGGCAGTACAATGCTCACCAGTCCCACTGGTAGGCAGTATGACTTCCCTTTACCACAGCAAGGTCTGGATAGCTCTGAACACAGAAAATAAAGTCCTGAGACAAGCAAAGCCTGGGATATGGACTGGCTAGGAAAGGTGGAAAACGAGCAAACAATATAGTATTTTTTTTGTTGTTAAAACAGGCTAAACAATGCATTAATACAGTAAATAAACACAGAAAAGGCTAACACACTTGAATGTGTAGTCCTAAACAGTAAATGCAATTAAAACTCTACAAAATCAGACAAAGATTTGCACTTTCCTTTCCTGTTGAGGTGTTAATACAATACTAGGTTCATGGTTTACATTGTACTGGATGCCCATGTGTTTAAAATCACCTTCATGGAGATTTCCCAGTTGAAAGGAACAATTACAATTGGAGGATAGCAGGTACCTCACTATCTCAAGACTCCTTATTGTTCTAGTGGCAGTGTTAATGTTGAGGGTCATGGGTTAAGTCCCCAGAGAAGGGTGAGAGATTTTCTTTACTGTTGAGTTTTTAAAGCAATGTTAGGTCCATGGTTTGTACTGTATTGGATGTCTGTGTGTTTAAAATCACTTTTATGATGGTTTCCAAAATAAAAGGAAACTTCTCTTGGAGGGGAGGAACAGGTAACTAACAGTACAGAGACTCCTTAATTGTCTGGTGGTAGTGACACCTACACAGAATGCTGATATGAGGGGGGTCCTGGCTTCACTGTCCAGACAAGGGCAAGAGGTCTCCTGTCCTGTTCAGATGTTAATATGATACTAGATTCATGGTTTGTACTACAGTGGATACTTGTGTGTTTAGAATCTCCTTAATTGTGTTTTTTTAATTTAAAGTAAAACCTGCTCTTGGGATAAAACATGCACCAAACTCTCCAGAGAATCCTTGTTGGTCTAGTGACAGTGACAACTGCATGGAATGTGTGTGTGTGTGTGTGTGTGTGTGTATGTGTGTGGGGGGGGGTCCACGTTCAATCTGCAAACAAGAGTCAGCATGTTCCTTTCCTATTGAATTGTTAATAGAAAATAAATTACAACTGCAAGATTATTTCTTTCCAGAAAAAGTATGCAAAATGTTGTTGTAAGCTAGCTTACAGAATTCCTTTTACAGAACACCCAAGACCATCCTCTTCAAGATTTATGCAGTGTTTGACAACATAGACCTGTAACTTTAAATAACACCTATATCCTCTTTGTTCTTGTGTACTGGCTTGAACCATGATGGTCCTTCAACATTTGGGTTATAAATCGACCTCCATTAAATGGCTTTTTGAATAAATGAATCAGGAGAACTGCTACATCTGACCTTTATCTTTTATGTTCTTGTAAAATCAATGTTATTGATAGTACTGACAACAGCAAATCATTTAGCTCATTTTTGCAAACAGTTGTAATCCTTTTTATAATTTTAATGATACTGTTAGAGTCTAGGTTTTATATAGCTTGTTTTTCTTGTTGGTCGTTCTTTTTTACTTTACTTTCACTTGGCTGAATAAGGAGAAGGTAACGGTCATCTACCTGTCGGGAGACAGGATCTACCACATAATGCACCCACTCAGGTCACTGCACAATAAGAACAAATATGACTCTGTCATTGTCCATGTTGGTGTGTATGACCTGAGACATACCACTCTGGACTACATGAAAAGAGACATGGAGGAGACTCGGATCATGTAGCCTAGGAAAGTATGACCCTATCCCTGAGTAGCATCCTACCGTCAGCCAGAATGATACTATAGTACAAGCCGAAAATGATTGACTTCAACAATTGGCTAAGTTTCTGGTGTCATTCTAAGGGGATCCAGTATCTGTCTGCCTGGGACTTGATCCACAGACCATGATGCTTTGCCAGAGATGGCCTGCATCTGTCACCCCTGGGATTCCGGATACTGGCCAAGGCTCTTGCCACCCCTATAGTGCTTTTTTTAGGCAATGTCCTGATGACAAAATTACCACCGTAACAGCTACAAGCAAATGTAATCTGTGGGTTATGCTACTCAATGCTAGAAACCTAAATCTCAAGATGCATTCACTCGAAGCACTCCCTAAAATGGAGAACATCAACAAGGCTCTGGAGAGCACCCCTGTGCTACCAGGCTAGAAATCATACTACACATTTAGGCTCCAGAACTCAGACCGACGCCCTAAAGGAGGAGGTGTCTCCATATTCATAAAGGATATGCACACCTCCATACTAGTAGTCCAATATAATGCATCAGAGATACTTCAGGTACCACTAACACTGGGTAAGACTACAATCCAGGTTGTAGCCTGCTATAGATTCCCCACCATGTACCAAGACTACCACTCCACATTCCTGAGCACCCGGAAAATATTAAGGTTCAACCCAACACCCTCTTACTGGATGACTTCAATTTCTCCTCCATTAACTGGGAAAACTACTCAAGTACCAATACACTTGCCCAACGTTTTCTGGAATTCATTAATTCCAATGCCCTGGATCAACTCATTCGTACCCCCACTAGGGGCAGCAAGATCCTTGACCTTGTTATTACTAACATGGGCGACCGTTTCTCTACACCATCAGTTCACTCCTCCTTGGTCAGATCTGACCACAAGCTAATCACCATGGATATCCACATCCCACCCACACACCCCATAAAGCTAACCACAGTGAAAAACTTCTCCAAAGCAAACTTTGGCCTTCTAAAAACAGAAGTGACTAACTTCACAACACCTATGCAAATGGAGAATGGGTGTATGACTGCTGAATCATACACCTATGCACAGTATGAACGCGTACACAAATGCATGGAACGGGCCATACTCAACAGAATCAAGCCACTCGCCTCCAAAATAAGGAAGCCAATCTGGTGGTCCCCTACCATAAACAAACTCTACAACAGAAGGAAGAAACTGTTGCAGAGAAAGGTGAAGTCCCAAGACTGGAAAAACTCCCATGCTAGCCTCAACAAAAAACGGAGATCCCTCATCAGATTCTCTAAAGCTAGCTATGAGAACAAAATTGCAGAAGATACCAAAGTCAAACACAAAGCCTTCTAAAGTTATGTCAAGAATCTACATGGCAATACTCAGATCTGCTCTGAGCTACATCACAATGGTAACTCCTATACCGAGTCAACCGACATTGCCAATATACTGGCCGACAGGTTCAGTGCAAATTTCACCCCTCTTTCACCCCCTAAAGGGCCAATTATAATAATGGAGGAATGCCAAGTACCCAATATTACTGCTGCACAGGTTAAAACCACACTGTTCAAGGCCAAGAATGCAGCTTCCATGGGACCTGATAAATCCCTGGCTGTGTTCTACATGAATTACAAAGTGAGCTGGCACCACACCTGTGTGCTCTGTTCAATCACAGCCTCACTTCAGGCTTTGTCCCTTCTGAATGGTGCACTGCTATGGTCATTCCACTCCACAAAGGTGGAGTGACTACAGACCCTGGGAACTACCACCCCATTAGCCTGACGAGTCTGGTGTGTAAGGCTATGGAGCACATCAACATGGACCTTATCAATAGGGACATTGTGAATCTCCAAACTCTAGACCCCACACAGTTTGGATTTGTGAAGGGTAGATCATGCCTGCTCAACCCGGTAGACTTCTTTGAGTCAGTCACCAGAGCTGTGGATGAAGGCAAGGTAGTTCACACAGCCTACCTAGATCTGGTCAAGGCCTTCAGTATCATTCATCACTCAGGGATCATGGATAGATTCACTAAACTAGGCATAAACTCCTACGTCACAAGCTGGGTTGCAAACTGGCTCACTGATAGAACCCACGCTGTGAAAGTAGTGGACTCCAAGTCTGACTACTGACCAGTCACAAGTGGTGTCCCACAGGGATCAGTCTTGGATCCTCTTCTGTTTGGCATACACTTCTCTGAAGTCCAGGGCAACACAAAGGGACTTTGGCTGACCAAGTCTGCTGATGATTGCAAACTGGGAGCCATTATTGACTCCCCAAAAGTTAAAGACATTCTACAAAAAGGCCTCACTGAGACCAATGATTGGTGCCAGAACCATGGCCTTAAGCTCAATGCCAAAAAATGCATTGCCATTCCCTTTGGGAAGAACTCAGTGCCCATAAACTACCACATTGATGATAGTCCACTAAACATTGAAGGTGTAATAAGTGATCTGAGGAAACAAGTTGAGAGCAAACTGTCCTTTGACAACCACATTGCCACTGTGGTCAGAAAATCCTTCTATGTGGCACATCTCATTACAAAGGGTTTTGCTTCCAGGAAGAAAGAGGTTATAGTCTCCATCTACTCTTCCTTCATTAGACCTATAGAGTACAATGCCACATTTGGCATGTACCTCACTAGACACCTACAACAACTGGAAAGGCCACAAAAGTACCTCACTAAGCGGATCTTTCGACTTAAACACATGCCTTATGTGGACAGACTCCAAAAACTCAAGCTATACTCTGTCTCATCTCGCCTACTTAGAAGCGATCTCTGCTTGACCTACAAAGCCATGCCTGACCCAGCACTGTTAGATATGCTACATCTAAGGAAATCTCAATCCCTCCACATAACATGCTCCAGAGACCTCAACCTCATCACCTCAATCAAGAGAACATGCTGGAGGGATAGGTTCTTAACCTAGAGACTGCCCATGCTCTGGAACAGACTTCCTGTACAAGTCAAGCAGAGCATCTTACTAGCCCTCTTTAAGACAAACCTTGACAAGTGGATGAGAAATAGAAAATTCACCCCGGGGATCACTTCAGTGGCCCTGCTTGATAGGAGCACTGGGAACTAACATCAGATGACACAATGCCAGGGAATGTTTTGGGCTAGGCTTGTAAAGGCTCCAGGGCCATTAGCCTAGTACACACCTATGAACCTATATAAAACTCTACAGATCCATATATATCTTATATGTGCCACATACTGATAGATAAGGGCAATCATGTCTGATGGGGATAGAGAGAGAAAGTTAGGTGAACATAGTTGTCTATATGCACAGAGATATATGGACATCTCAGTTCTGTCGTCAGATGTGCCTTCAGACAATAGCTGAAATTAGCTAACTGTAGGAGTATGACCAGTGTGACCATCGGTACTTACAAGGGGACTCCAGCCATACCTACCTGTACTCCAGTCTGGGAGCTGGTGAGCTACACACAGCTGGCTGCTGCACCTCACTAAACAGATTAGCACCTCCCTGATATAATGCCCAAGGGATTTCTGGCTGAGTGCTGTTGTCTATAATATCTCACTCATATCTGGGGTGTATACTAAGTGGATTAGACTGAACAGGGTTTTGCATCATATGTCTGGTACATTTTACATACTAATGTGATTTCCTGGTACATCAATGGCAGATCATTATAGATTGATGTGAGGAACCACTGACAGACATTTGACTTACTGGCTCCATACAATGCCTGGGACCCATGCTATTGCACAAACTGTTCTATTCTTCACTTTCTCCATTTGTCTGGCCATTAGTTCCTCCTTTCCTTTATATGTGGGCCTTTGTCTTGCCCTGATCCAGTTCCTGGCTTTCTCCACAGTTGCTGCTCTGTGTAGTTGTAGTTATGCTGTGACTGGGGTATGCGACGTAACACCACACACAGGGTTACAGACTTCACACGTCTGACTGTACCTGTTTTGCAGGATGTCCAGTCTTGCACCCCATATGTCTGTTCTAGTCCTCAGACGGTTTGTGTTGTACTGTTATTATAAAGCTACATGGTGCCCATACCTCTCTACCTCTCAACCTCTTGGAGCCAGAGATCTGGACAAAGACATGTATAAAAGTGGGACACCGACACAGGCACAAACATAGGAACAAGTGTTTCATATTGCTCTTACAAACTTAGACGGTTGGTAGAATTCAGATTTTGTATTAGCATAAATATTCTGAGGCGTGTGAAGTGAGCATCTCAACTGTCTATCATTCGTTTCTCACATCAACATTTGTTGATTCCCCAGTAGCTTGCCAGAAAAATGCAATGTTATGAAAAATAGACCATATATATGAGGCAAAAATATGGACATTCTGTGACACTTTTATATTTGAGAGGTATGATGGCGGCCACTGATTTGCTGTAAGTACTGACACAGTTACGTGATAGCCTGGACATCCTGCTGCTACTCTGACTTGTTACAACCTGCTGTTCTACTAGCCACCATCTTGGTTACTCAGAGCTGTGTACTGTCCACATTTGTGGCCCCTGTCCCTCCATTGTCTCTGTCTTTGTCCAGCTTTCCTGCAGTAACAAATAGTGACATATGGACAGTCTGTAGAATCCTGCAATAACAAATAGTGACATATGGACAGACTGTAGAACTCCTACCATAGGTGTAGCTCACATGCAAAATAGTAGGCGCAGCCAGTCTTGAACCATGAGCACCATCAACCGTGGTGATGTACTTAGCCCATGTCACTATCAACCACAGACATACATAGCACATTGACCCCTGCATATTGTGGAAATGGAACATGTCACCAGGTTGAATGGGACAGCCCTGGGATTGTTTGGTCTGCTGCTATTACCTTGTAAACATAATTTACTGCAATTGTAATGGAACACAGGTGTGTTGGGGGTAGGTGACTCTAGCATTGACAGTCAAGCATCTGTCCTATGGCCCCACTGTTTGTAATTCCCTTGCATACTGCAGTGGATTTTGCTGGCTTGGGGTCTATGATATATTATGGGATGGCCAGTATTGGGCAGAGAGTTCACGTTGTCCCACATAGCTGTCAGCTGTCTGCAGCTATCCTAGTAGCCCATTCTATTCCCTTGCATACATGCAGCAGGTCAATACCTATGCTACCATACCGTAGTACCCCTGTTGTAATGAAAAGTGACTTACCTTGTGTCTGTAGCAGTGGATATAATGGTGCTTCAGTGCTGACTCTGTCGGATGCATGCAGTGCACAGACAATGCATGTTAAGGTACAGGTTGTGTGTTGTGGCTGACATCCTTTTTAGTATGTATGAAAGTCGGAGTGAGGTGTCAGTCCTTAGGTCCGTAGCATGTCAGTGCATGTGCTATGCATTGCCTATTTGCCAAGGCCAGGGCATACTGGGCACACCTACATTTACCTACAGGGACAGGCTCAGGGGGTTCCTCCCCTGAGTCCCCTTGTGACTGTGGGGACCTTGGCACTGGTGGGGGCTGTGTGCCCCTTCCCTGTGATGTTTCTGCCACAGCTGTTTCTACAGGATCATATTGTGTAGCATGTCACAAACTGTGAACATGTGTGCACATGTGGCTGGAGATTACTGCAGGGCTCCATCAGATATATCAAGGCAGTGGAACCATGACTTGAGCAGCCCACACACATGCTCTATGATGTTTTTAGTTTGTGCATTTGCCTCATTATGGCATTCATTGGTTGGTGTGTGTGCATTTCTGATGGATTTCATCATCCATGGTTCCAGTGTGTAGCCAGCATCCCCCAGTAGATGGTCATATGTGATGTCCCCTGGCAAACATCTGGTACAGCTGTGATGTGCGCCAGATATGGGAGTCATAATAACTGCCAGGGCTGTCAGCACACACATTCATGATAATGCTCTAGGCATTGCACATGACCTGGCAGTTGATGGACTGATATCCCTTGTAGTTGATGTAGACTCTACCCTCTGTTTTGATGTGCATATGAGTGCAGTCAGTGTATGGCACCCAGTACCTCAGGGTAGTGTGCGACATGGTGTAAGAGATACATATTGCTGACCCTCTCTTCAGGGGTGTGGGGTAAATACATGTGCTCATTGACATGTGCTTGCATGGCATCCAGGAACTGGTGGAGTAACCTGGATGCAGATGACTGTGAGACCCCCATTATGTCCCTAGCTGGTCTTTGAAAAGTAGCTGTAGCTAATATTCTAAGGGTTACACATACCTTTGTTTCCACTGGGATGGGTTCCCCGCTGTTGGCTCTGGGTCTGAGTTGAGGGTGGCAGAGCTTGGTGAGTTCTTGTAGTATGTCCCTGTACATCCTATAAAGTTCTATAATCTCCAGCTCATGTAGCCCCTGGAAGTTTACCTTGGGCCTGAACACTCTTCTCCTTCTCAGTCTGGGCCTATTACCAGCATCAGCATCAGCATTGACCTCAGCCTCTAGCACATACAGATGTAGCAGAGCAGCAGCGAACCCTATCATTTTGTCAGTTAAAATGCCCTAGTGTGTATTGCAATGGTGCAGAGTATGTGGGAAAAATCAGATTGCAGGGTATATGCATACTTTATACTGGTGTGCTGCAGATGCAGCCTGTGCGATTGGCTCACTATGATGCATTCCACTTGACAGGTATATCATTGGTGGTTTGAATGGGCCAGTGTCTGTTGAACAGGGCTTATCAGTCATTTCTACTTGATTGACTTCCCCTAGCTATTTCCTTTTTTTTATTTTTTTTTTTATTTTTTCACTGCTAAGCACTGGGGCACTGCACTCAAACAACAATTGAGCCAGCAAGTGTTGGCAAATGCCAAATACAAAAATAATTGTTTATTCACATAGGAAGGACAAATCCCCCTATGCCTCTGATGTTATAAAAACAGTCAAACCGGTTTCGGCTCCTTAAAGCCTTCTTCAGTGAAAAACAAATGATACAAAGAAAGAGTATCAGTGCAAATACATTTATATTTATATGGTAGATCCACACATAAGAACCAATCAAAGAACCTCATTCAAAATTGGTCATTAAGACCAGGTGAAAACAAAGCTCCAAGTTTTATAATCCATTTTTTCTCCTTGGAGCTAAGTAATTCATGCCAATAATGTTTGTCTTTACATCTGCCCTTAATGCAGTCAATAATCACAAATTTAAAATAAGCTGATATATGTTTTAAACTGTGTTTGTATAATGCATTGCTGATTCGTTTGTTTTTAATAAATATTTGAAACTAAAGGTTGTACCTTGACCCTAAGGCCCCGTGGAGTAACTGCACTCAAACCAGTGGGACTAGTGTAAACAGTGCTCGGGAGTTTGGCCATGACCCTGTAAACAGGCATGCTCAGGTTTTCTTAAACCAGCTAAAATACGTGCCACAGGACTAAACACAGCTCAGCAGCGTCAGACAGACCCCCTGCTTAGCAGTGCTTAGCTGAGCACAAACAGACACTGCTGAGCTCCAATCTGTTAACACATAGCATGACACACCCCCTTTTGATATCAGCTGCCTGTTCTACTACTACCTACATGGTTCTAGCCCTACCACAGGTTGTATCTGTGGACACAATGGCCCTTTTAGCTATTCAATAACCCCAGCTCAGTTACATACACCTAACTGAGTATAGCCTGGATACTTCACTACTCCAGGGCCTGCCTCCATAGCAACCACTGAAACCTGCCATTGTAAGACTCTTCATGCTGGGCACTATAATGCAGTATTTTTGCAAAAGTCTAATTTTCATTTTTTACACCTTTTATTTATTTATTTATTTTTTACATAATGGCATGATTGCCCACCACTGCGCACCGTGCAAACATAATATATGTATTAAACAAATATTTTATCTTTTATTGATTTGCATTGCTTTTGGACTCACTTGTCATAATTTTGGCCATTTGCATGCCTACAGTGCAGTATTAACCTTTTATTTGGACTTTTATAGGCTTTGTTTAAATTTTACATTCCAGTACATGGTTTCTGTCTGCATACAATTTTGAACACCAACACAGCACCTACACAGGTGCCTTTCTGCTTATTGGATCGCAAATCAATCTCATTTGCATGAATTTCACCAACGTATGAGGTGATTTGCATTTCACAGACACTTCCGTGTCCGCACACTTGTGCATGCCCCTCCACCCTGTTTATTGGATCACTTGACAGCCATGTAACATGTTGGGGCCATGCCACTATGCCTACATGGCAAATAACTCTGTGTAGGCTTTACTGAATTTCCCTGAGAGTCTTAACAGGGTAGTGTAAATGATGTGTGAATCAAGTTAATCAAATAGCTTTTTTAAGACAATACAAAGCAAAAAACATTAAAGAGGGAAAAACAGATCACTAGATAAAGATAATTTTCAAGCAATATTTTATTCAGACAGTAGACAGTACATAAAATTATTGGTTCCATTAATTTTTAAACATATTTTAAGAAGCATTGCAACAGTGGATGGACTATTTAAGTTTCAATTCAAATATGGAGAAAGAGAACTTTTAATAACTTGAGACCTGTATTCTTAATAGAAGGTATATGCTTTATAAAATCCTGGCTATTTATAGTATAGCATAATAGGGTAGCACTGTTATTATTTGAAGCAGTACAGAAAACATAACTCAGTAAATAAGTGTGAAGAGTAAATAGGAATGTGATGTTTCTTTTGTTGACCTGCGGAAAGTTAAGGAAGTGGAATCCTGAGGTATTTTATATAAAGCAGACACTGATAAAGCTTTTGATAATGTTAAGGTTGGGTACATTTTGCGATATTAACATCCATGAGTACCCCAAGGGTATTTATATGTTTTAGGCTGAAATTTGTGAATTATAAAGAGTCATATACAACTATTTAAAGTATTTAAGCAGGAATGCCCACTGAGTACAATATTGTTAGGTGCTATACTGTACCTAGAGAAACATAGTGGGGCATGCAGTATTCTGGGGCATTAAAGTGAAGACAGGGGAAATAAAGGTATTGGCATATAAAGACTATCAGATGTTTATGTTCTGCATGAACAACATAATCTAGTAAATAATGGTCATATCTGTCAATTAAGTAAAACATTAGAACTTGCTCTCACAGAGGAAAGTACAGATAAATGGAACCAGAAAAATGAGATCAGAGGCAAAATAATGGTTTTGTAGGCTAAACAAAAACTCTTTATGACAATAATATAAATAATAAAGTATCTTTGTGTGGTTTTTCAGCACAAGTACTGACAGGTGTCATTGGTTGGTCTGAGAAAGAGAAATTTTAGACGTATATGTAGGTGAGCATTGCTATCAGACAAGCATCTCTGCTCATCTCAGAAGTACTGAGCAGCCTAACTGCAGCAGAGTGAACAAATGTCACCCTGCACACTACAGTAAGCTTGATACTAAGAGGGAAGGTATTCATGAATAGCTCACAGGCTAGTGAGTCTTGCATTAATAATATGTAAACTACCATATCCATCTATGAGCCTGCTAGCTCACCAGCATGACATGCATAGGTGGAATAGTACTTGGTGGCAGTAAACATGCAGAGCCATAATAGTACTTGGTGGCAGTATAACATGCACAGCCACAATAGTACTTGTGGCAGTATAACATACAGAGTCATAATAGTACTTGGTGGCAGTATAACATGCACAGCCATAATAGTACTTGGTGGCAGTATAACATACAGAGCCATAATAGTACTTGGTGGCAGTATAACATGCAGAGCAATAATAGTACTTGGCGGCAGTAGAACATGCACAACCATAATAATACTTGGTGGCAGTCTAACATGCAGAACCATAATAGTACTTGGTGGCAGCATAACATACAGAGCCATAATAGTACTTGGTGGCAGTAAACATGCAGAGCCATAATAGTACTTGGTGGCAGTATAACATGCACAGCCACAATAGTACTTGTGGCAGTATAACATACAGAGTCATAATAGTACTTGGTGGCAGTATAACATGCACAGCCATAATAGTACTTGGTGGCAGTATAACATACAGAGCCATAATAGTACTTGGTGGCAGTATAACATGCAGAGCAATAATAGTACTTGGCGGCAGTAGAACATGCACAACCATAATAATACTTGGTGGCAGTCTAACATGCAGAACCATAATAGTACTTGGTGGCAGCATAACATACAGAGCCATAATAGTACTTGGTGGCAGTATAACATGCACAGCCGTAATAGTACTTGGTGGCAGTATAACATGCACAGCCTTAATAGCATTTGGTGGCAGTATAACATGCACAGCCTTAATAGCACTTGGTGGCAGTATAACATGCACAGCCTTAATAGTACCTGGTGGCAGTATAACATGCACAGCCATAATAGTACTTGGTGGCAGTATAACATGCACAGCCTTAATAGCACTTGGTGGCAGTATAACATGCACAGCCTTAATAGTACTTGGTGGCAGTATAACATGCACAGCCTTAATAGCACTTGGTGGCAATATAACATGCACAGCCTTAATAGCACTTGGTGGCAGTATAACATGCACAGCCTTAATAGTACCTGGTGGCAGTATAACATGCACAGCCATAATAGTACTTGGTGGCAGTATAACATGCACAGCCTTAATAGCACTTGGTGGCAGTATAACATGCACAGCCTTAATAGTACTTGGTGGCAGTATAACATGCACAGCCTTAATAGCACTTGGTGGCAGTATAACATGCACAGCCTTAATGGTACTTGGTGGCAGTATAACATGCACAGCCTTAATAGCACTTGGTGGCAGTATAACATGCACAGTCTTAATAGTACTTGGTGGCAATATAACATGCACAGCCTTAATAGCACTTGGTGGCAGTTTAACATGCACAGCCTTAATAGTACCTGGTGGCAGCATAACATGCACAGCCATAACATGCACAGCCATGATAGTACTTGGTGGCAGTATAACATGCACAGCCTTAATAGTACTTGGTGGCAATATAACATGCACAGCCTTAATAGCACTTGGTGGCAATATAACATGCACAGCCTTAATAGCACTTGGTGGCAGTATAACATGCACAGCCTTAATAGTACTTGGTGGCAATATAACATGCACAGCCTTAATAGCACTTGGTGGCAGTTTAACATGCACAGCCTTAATAGTACCTGGTGGCAGTATAACATGCACAGCCATGATAGTACTTGGTGGCAGTATAACATGCACAGCCTTAATAGTACTTGGTGGCAGTATAACATGCACAGCCTTAATAGACCTGGTGGCAGTATAACATGTACAGCCTTAATAGCACTTGGTGGCAGTATAACATGCACAGCCTTAATGGTACTTGATGGCAGTATAACATGCACAGCCTTAATAGCACTTGGTGGCAGTATAACATACAGAGCCATAACAGTACTTGATGGCAGCATAACATGCATAGCCATAATAGTACTTGGTGGCAGCATAACATGCATAGCCATAATAGTACTTGGTGGCAGTATAACATGCACAGCCTTAATAGCACTTGGTGGCAATATAACATGCACAGCCTTAATAGCACTTGGTGGCAGTTTAACATGCACAGCCTTAATAGTACCTGGTGGCAGTATAACATGCACAGCCATGATAGTACTTGGTGGCAGTATAACATGCACAGCCTTAATAGCACTTGGTGGCAGTATAACATGCACAGCCTTAATGGTACTTGGTGGCAGTATAACATGCACAGCCTTAATAGCACTTGGTGGCAGTATAACATGCACAGCCTTAATGGCACTTGGTGGCAGTATAACATGTACAGCCTTAATAGCACTTGGTGGCAGTATAACATGCACAGCCTTAATGGTACTTGGTGGCAGTATAACATGCACAGCCTTAATAGCACTTGGTGGCAGTATAACATGCACAGTCTTAATAGTACTTGGTGGCAATATAACATGCACAGCCTTAATAGCACTTGGTGGCAGTTTAACATGCACAGCCTTAATAGTACCTGGTGGCAGTATAACATGCACAGCCATGATAGTACTTGGTGGCAATATAACATGCACAGCCTTAATAGTACTTGGTGGCAGTATAACATGCACAGCCTTAATAGTACTTGGTGGCAGTATAACATGCACAGCCTTAATAGCACTTAGTGGCAATATAACATGCACAGCCTTAATAGCACTTGGTGGCAGTATAACATGCACAGCCTTAATAGTACTTGGTGGCAATATAACATGCACAGCCTTAATAGCACTTGGTGGCAGTATAACATGTACAGCCTTAATAGCACTTGGTGGCAGTATAACATGCACAGCCTTAATGGTACTTGATGGCAGTATAACATGCACAGCCTTAGTAGCACTTGGTGGCAGTATAACATACAGAGCCATAACAGTACTTGATGGCAGCATAACATGCATAGCCATAATAGTACTTGGTGGCAGTATAACATACGTAGCCTTAATAGCACTTGGTGGCAGTATAACATGCACAGCCATAATAGTACTTGGTGGCAGTATAACATGCAGAGCCATAATAGTACTTGGTGGCAGTATAACATACAGAGTCATAATAGTACTTGGTGGAAAAGGTTTCCTCCAAGTGCCATGTTTTTTCCTAAACATTGTGAGTGTCCAAAAGCATATGGCCACTTTTTTAGCAATGTTGCAGAAAAAGAGCATAGTAAAAAAAGTGGTCAGAATAAAGAGAGGGAAACGCAGGGACATAGGAAAGAGCATGGAGGGGTCAAGAGGGCAGGATATACTTTTTTGGGGGGGAAGACCCCTCTATTTTTTATACAAAGGGAGAAGGGATGAAGTGTGAGGTAGGCAAGGGAAACTGGGTATGAACAGAGAGTGTTGTATATATAGTGAGGACAAACACACAAACCTGAAGCAGATATAGTGAATGGATAGTGATGGAAAGGGTTGGTGCATGCACAAGGTATGAGTTCTGAGGCAGAATGGGGTCGCTAACACTAGGCAGAGTGAATGCTGTGATAGTTGTGGTCTTTCAAGGCTAAACTGCAGCACACATTGTGGAGAGGTATTAATGTCCGATACCTCTGAGTAGCCACTGGCAGAGTGCTGTTGACTATCTCTTGGCCTGTGGTTAGGCTCTGGGTGACAGTGTTTCTACAATTTACTGCAGGAAAGACCCAGTATGAAAAATTGGGCCCTCAGCCTAGTGGTCTACTGATGCATCAAACAATTGTTACAGCTGTAGCTGAGCCACAAGACAGTGAATGGTACTGCTGTCAGTCAGTGAATGATCTTCACCTTTCCCTAATGTGGCCCCACCATTATCATCAGTAAACCAAACATGCACCACAACAAGAAGTCCACAGTGAAACTGCCAAGCCCTCCAACTATTCTTCTTTCGGTGGACATGCATAGTGAATGTACAGTAGGAAAGTTCCCATAAGTGTCAAATCTGGAATCTCAAGAAGATATCAGTCCTATGCACCCTGGCATCCCAATGTTCTCTGCAACCTCCTGTTGTACCCCACTACACTAAGTCATTGTTCCATATAAGATGAATGATAAAGTAACACACAATATAACTACCTACGTGACTGCTGTGCAAATCACAGGAAGACATCTGTTTTAATACAGGAGAAAAAAATTACTATACATCTCAATGCCTCAAGCAGGGCCAGCCTTATGCAAAGACGAACTAGGAAACTGCCTAGAGTGCTGTAATTTTATGGGTGCTCTTTCTCCATTTATTTATTCACTTGTTTTTAGAGCAAAGTTTCTTTGCTCTAAAAAATAAAGAAATAGAGAAGGCATCTAGGCAGAATTAAAGTGCGCCCATGACACGTTGTGCACTCCTGGGGGTAGTGCTCCAGCTGACTTGATAAAAATATTCAAGTCAGCTTACCTTAAACTTAACCATTGCAAGAAGTTTTTGGATTTGTAATTTGTGGCCAGTTGAGGAAAGAGGAATTACACAATGAGATAAGTGTTACTGCTAATTGTACAGTAGTGCTGGCACTCATCAACAAGATATTTTTGTCAATGTTTCTGGCTTTGTGATTTACGTGGACACTTGAGATGAGAGGAATAGTGTGGTGAGATAAATGCTGTTATTATTTTAACAATGATGTTGGGAGTGATCAACCACATATTTTTGGTAATATTTCTCTGGCTTTGTTTCTTTTTTTTTGTATGGAGCAACTTGGATTGAAATTCCTTAATGTGTGGCAACTTCTTTGTATAGACTCTGGAGGTGAAATAATATTACATAGCCATCAGACATTATGGCTATAACTGCTGGGTGGGGGTTGGCTGGATGAAAAAAAACTGACCCTTTTATCCTTCACTCAGTTTACACAGTCACTGTCTGACTTTGCAGGGCTAGTGTGCATTTGTGAGAAGAAATACTGACTACTTAACTGGTCTGGATACCTGATATTCACAGACAGACTAGGTATAATTGCTGTGATCGTCTTCTGGGGAGGCAAATTACTATTTGCCTGCTGCTGTTTGCTAATTATTTTGGTTTTGATTATGTAAAGCAACATGCAATATTTTAATGTGTGGTAACTGTTTCTTTAGAACAAAGGTGAAATTTATTACACAGTCATCCTCTTTTATTACAATCAGATGTCCAAATTGTTCATAGAAGTGGCTGTAAAATTCTTGGTGGGGACTGGCTGGCTGAAAGGTACTGACCTTGTTGCTACTTGCTCAGCTTAACAGTCATCTATTATTTCTTGAGAGAGAAATACATCACAGAATACCCAGACCAGAACTTCTGGGGGCTGCTGCCCATCCAAAAACATACACACACACACACACACCAAGGCTGTATAAGTGTATTTTGATATGGGTTTCATAATCATGTCTACCCTGAATCCAACCTATTCTAAAGCCAGTCTTGCTCATAGATGTACACAGAAGGTCACTGTACTTGTGTGGGAGTTGCAGATAATGTCATTATTTCTTTAGCATTTCTTTCCAACCTCAGAGGTGAAATATATCTTATGTTGGACTGGAGACAATGTGGTCATTATTTCTTTAATTTTTCTTACAAACTTGAGAGGGCTGCATGGAGTGTAATTGTAGCAAGCACAGGAGCCTCTGATGCATATATAAATGGCTTCTTTAGTTGGACAGTAAATAAGCAGGCTGTTTATATGTGTCTGACAGTATATATATATATATATATATATATATATATATATATATATATATGAATTTCTTTTTCATTTGCATTATTTTGTTTCAGGCAATCAATGGATAAAAAGGTTAGAAAAAATATCTGAAATGCACTGAAGAGCATTTATAACCCAATGGCTTCCATGAGCCTAGCAACCTCAGACCCCTACCATAATTTATGGGCATTCTTGGTTAGTCAGAATGAGTTGAAAGGATGTAGGGAAAAGAAAAGATGAACAGTGAGACAATTTCTTTTTTTAATCATGGTTTTCATTCAGGCCATCATTTCATGAAAACATTGTTTTAAAAAATATCCATCACAGAGCACCTAGAAACCTTGTGGCTACTGGAAGCCTAACAGCCCCCATATTCCAGATTAATACAATTATTTCTAGTGCAGCTTTTATAGTGTAGTCTTGGTAAGTTAGGATGTGATGAAAGGATGCAGGAGAGATACAAATCTGAAGAAAAAGACTAAATTTATTTATTCAATCATGTTTTTTGTTCAGGTAATTATTGGATGAAAACATGGTTGAAAAAAAATCAAAAAATGTATCTCAGAGTGTCTTGAAATCAAACAGCTTCTGGGAGACTAGTGTCTCCCAGACCCCGGATAAATATAGTAATCCCCATTGCAGTCCTTGCACTGTATTTTTTTTGTCAGTTAAGATGTGCTGAAAGGATGGAGAGAAAAAAAAAACAAAGTTGAAAAGTAAGACTAAATTTCATTCTTTGATCATGTTCTTTGTTCAAGCAATTATTGGATAAACAGGTTGTTTTTTTAAAAAAAATCTAAAATGCACCTCAGACATCTAGAATTTTCATGACTTCTAGGAGCCTTGTGACTTGTAGACCCCTGACTTAATGCAGATGTTTCCTCCACTGTTATCTGAGTACTGTTTTGCTTAGATGTTGAAGAAATTAATAACTGTAGGGAAAAAAAATAAAACAAACTGAGAAAAAGGATGAAAAAAGTATTCTGGGTAGTGTGAGTAGACCAGGATGTGTTAGACAACAGTGGAGTACCATGGAGCCTTTTCACCTAGGATGCCAGTTTATCATGCTGGCCCTGAACTCAGGTCATCATAGTATCTATGCCTGCACTGTAATACAGACTATCTAAAGCCTGTGGCTTTATGCAGTATTAGCATCTACACTTCTGAAAGGGCCATTGTAAGACCCAGAAGACACTGCCTGAAATCCTTATGAAGGACATACAGTCAAGTCTTTGTCCCCTTCACATTCCATGCAGGAGATCTTTGTCTAGTGCTAGCAGCCCTCACCAGATATGATGATGTCTGCATCTTTAACAAAATGGAAGCCAAGCATGAAGCATGCACACCCATAAATCACATCCCATGCAACCATTCACTCCTCAGTTGTGTGATGTACAGCTGTGTGGCATTGTCATGTACTAGCCTTGACATACACAGCTGCCATTCATGAGGTGATTTTTAAAACTCTAGTCTGCAAAAGCATAACTAAACAATTTGTGATTTTATGCCACAACTCTTTATTTGCCTTTGTAATATACAAAGCAATTGGAAGTTAACATTTATTATTTAAAAAAAAAATGTCAGCTATATAGTGCTTCTGGAATGGAATTGTTACATGAAGCAACATTTTGTGTGTGTGTGTGTGTGTGTGTGTGTGTGTGTGTGTGTGTGTGTGTGTGTGTGTGTGTGTGTGTGTGTGTGTGTGTGTGTGTGTGTGTGTGTGTGTGTGTGTGTGTGTGTTGCAAGATAAAGCACTTTAAGATTCTGAGGAGTCCAACATTTAACACTATATTGTTGAATTACAATAAATAAATAAATAAATAAAGATGGGACATTACAAGTACCACAAAGCAGGGCCATTGATGGAAAATGCTGTACCGGAGGATAGGCATATGAAACAAAGCAGGTTTTATGAACACAGCTAAATATTCAATCAGAGGGAACACAAAATTAACACTTTTTTTCAGGAGCTCATCCATAAAAATATCACAAAGTCTGATCCCAAGGATATAGCTAATATATTAGCAGACACATTTAGTGACAGCTTTACCCCAATTACTCACACTGTTGCTCCCACTATCCCTGAAAATTTAATTTCCCCAAAATCAACTTGAAACAAGTCTTAGAATCCTATCAAATGCTAAAAATAATGCCTCTATGGTACCTGCCAACATACCAAGCTGTATTCTCATCAGTTTCAAGAAGGCACTGTTAGTGCCTCTGCTTAAAGTGTTCAACCTCAACCTATCTACAGGGATTGTTCTTGATACCTGGAGAACAGCCACTGTGTCTCCCCTATACAAGACTACCCCATCTACAGACCCAGGTAATTACAGACCCATTATCACTACTGTCCTTGTATGAGAAGCCATGGAATATATCATAGCAGAGGTCATTTATGCAGACATAGGCCACATAATAGAAGTAGACACCACACAGTTTGTGAAGGTTAAATCCTGCCTCCTGAATCTAATAGGATCTTTGAAAAGGATACAGAGACTGAAGACACTAGTCACTCTGTGCACACCCCTTATCCTGACGTAGCTAAGGCTTTTGATGCTATTTCCCTTGTTGGAATTATTGAAAAACTGGACAAACTTATTGTAAAACCATATATCATCAACTGAAATGTAAAACTGTAATGAGTGGTTTGCCCCTCGGGATCTATGCTGGGCCATCTCCAGTTTGGCATTTATTTTTCAAACATCCAGGAGATTACTCTAGAAGTGTGGTTGACCAAGTTTACTGATGTCTGCTAGATGAGGACTGTTACCAGGTCATCCACTGATACCAAATTCACCATGAATTAAAATGTGCACATACCTGGTGTACTTAAAATGGTCTAAAATTAAATGCAAAAAAGTGCAACATAGTAGCGTTCAGCAAAAAGAAAAAAAAGCTGTTTCCACCTCAAATGTTATAAAAAGCATTTTTTCTTCAGACAGATAAGGTCACAAGAAACCTGGGTACTTATGTGAACAACAACATTTCTAACCAAGAAATATAAAAGTCTTAAATCTTTCAATTTAAGCTGAAACATTAGCATGACTGGTGTACTTAAAATGGTCTAAAATTAAATGCAAAAAAGTGCAACATAGTAGCGTTCAGCAAAAAGAAAAAAAAGCTGTTTCCACCTCAAATGTTATAAAAAGCATTTTTTCTTCAGACAGATAAGGTCACAAGAAACCTGGGTACTTATGTGAACAACAACATTTCTAACCAAGAAATATAAAAGTCTTAAATCTTTCAATTTAAGCTGAAACATTAGCATGACTTTCCTTATTCTCAGTAGCCTTTAGGCTGCTGTGAGGTGACCTGTGACTAGCTTTTCAAGCCAAGAAGGACCCAATTGTATTTGACCTCCCATTTCTTCACAAAACCAGTGCCTCTACAAATACCCATACTACAGACCTAAACCTACAGAAAAACATAAATAAGACTAGTTGGACGGATAGTTTCCTAACAGCATATTCCTAGCCTGTGAAATATGTTGCTGCTGCATATCAAACAAAATGCTTCTTTGGCTACATGTAAGGCTAGTCTTGATGACTGGATGGGTAGACACAAGTTCACAACAAGCTTATCATGTAAGGTCCTACTCTATTTGAGAGGTAAGCAGTATTATGTGCCTGTCAAGGGTATAAAGAACTTTAAAGTTTGTCTTCTTAACAGTGTATATGGTTAGGCTACTTATGGTTCTTCTGACTGCTTGCTTAGCATTATTTCAATGTTGCTATGTTTCGGCTGCCAACAGTTTTTTAGGACATTGCATTCCCCATGTAAAATATAGCCAAAGAACCAAGCCAGTGCCTTTGACGGGACTAAGGAAGATGGGTGCAGAAAGGGCACAGATAAAAAAAGTATTCTAATCTGATTCAAGTGGCCATATGAATGACAGATATGATGGAGTATCTTTATAGTGCATACTGGAAGATGGATATAGTTCTGTTGTATACTACCAACAAGATGGAGTTTAACGTACTTGATGAGGAGCCAAGGAATTCAAGAAAGATAAATTAATTATTTTTAAAAACAGCTGCTAACCAATTAATAATCCCCCGGATTCTCAAAAGTTTGCATGGAGTGCAAGATTGGTGCAGGAGCTCAAGCAGGCAATATGTCTGCCGTGCGATCCAGGAACAGCCTGCAGGGGCATCCACGTGCAGTCCTGCACTAATCCTGTACGGACTAAGCTCCGGTATGCAAATCACCCCATTTGCAGGTGAACTCCATACAAATGAGGTGATTTTGCAATCCAGGAAGCTTGCAACAGTCTGTGCAAGACTAGTGCTATCTGCAAAAATGTACTCGGTTAGTAACCGAGTACATTTCAGCAAAATCCAAAACTGAGCCAGGACGGCTCCAAATAAAGGCTGTATATCATGTAGTAAGCATGCCAACAGCCAGGTATACGTCCATTGGCATTGTAAACATAAAAAAAGTACAAAAATCAACTTTAATTTTTTTTAGCTGATCTTGGCTGTTTAAATGTAGGGCAGCGGCATGCAAATGGGATTGAGGGGGAAAATAATAAAATAAACTCAAAATAAGCAGTCTAACTAAAATCACTATTCTGCCATGCAAGTCAATGGCAGGCAGAAGACAACCTGGCCAGTGAGTAGTGGTTGCTAAGGGGGGGAGGCTCAGTGTGAGACATGTAACTATGCATTAGCAGGCAATCCTATGCAAATGAGGGGAAGGATAGTGAATCCCATTTTTCCCCAACATATGAGTCAGGTCCCAACAGTGTAAAAATAGGAATAGCTTGGCGCAAACCTAGGAGTTAGGTGACATCATGGGGGTGTGTGTCAGGCATACTGCAAGCAGAATGGAGCCCTGTGGCTTGGGTTTGCTCCTAGCTTAGCACAGCTAAGCTGGGGGTGTGTGCCTAAACTTGCTTAGCACTCTTTACAAAGCCTAAACGGGTGTGCGCACCGCATGCCGGGTTTTATAGGAAGAAAAAAAGAGTTTAAACCAGGAAATAGCAGCAGTGTGCACATTTGAGCACTCTGTTTGTGCAGCGTGCACACGGGCTTAAACAGGAAAGCAATGGAAAGGGAAAACAACAGTATGAAGGTAACCAAGGAGAACTAGCTTAGCTGGCAGGTGAAATGTATCAAAATCAGCCAATTACATAGGCAGCAGACCAGCCCAGCCCAGAACACTACTATAAACTAAATAAACACCTTTCCCTCTGTTTTTTCCTACACTCTACACCACCAGTGCAAACAAGTGGGGAACTTTTAACAGTCACAACAGCAAAATGATAGGGGGCTGCAATAGCTATAATACAACTTGTGGAAGAGGCTCAGGGTGGTGAGGAAGTGAATGCTATTGACCAACCCTCAGTGAGGAGACAGAGAAGAGTGTAGAGACCCAGGGTAACCTACCAGGGGCTACATGAGCTGGAGATAGTGCAGCACTAAAGGGTGGACAGAGACCTCCTACAGCAAATTGTTGAGCTGTGCCGGCCACGCTTGACACACAGAAATAACATAGGGGAACTCATTCCAGTGGATACCAAGGTATGTGTAGGTCTAAGAATACTAGCTACAGGTCCCTTCCAAAGGCCAACTGGAGATATTATGGTGATTTCACAGGCATCAGCATCCAGGGTAATCCACCAGTTCCTATATGCCATGTCAGCACGTCGGTGAGCACATATATTTCCCCAACACCCGTGAGGCATTGGCCAGCAATATGCAACTGTTCTACCAAATAGCAGAATACCCTGAGGTAGTGGGTGCAATAGACTGCATGCAAATATGCATCAAATCACCACCTGGTGAGCGGGGTAGGGTCTACATCAACTGCAAGAGCATCTCCTCCATCAACTGTCAGGTCATGTACAATGCCCAGGTCATAATAATGAATTTGTGTGATGGCTGCCCTGGAAGCTATCATGATTCACATATCTGGCATCTGACACAGCTGTACCAGAGATTTACCAATGGGGACATCCCTCACAGTCATCTACTGGGGGATGCTGGATATGCACTGGAGCCGTGGCTGATGACACCCATCAGAAATGCACACACACCCGAACAAGAACTCCATAATGAGCACATGCACAGACCAGAATTATAGTAGAGCATGTGTTTGGGATGCTCAAGTCATGGCTCCAGTGCATGGACACATCCGGTGGAGCCTTGTAGTACTCACCAGCTACATGTACTCAAGTTGTCCTTGTATGTGCCACGTTACACAATATTATCCTGCAGAAATAGCTGCAGCAGGAACAGCATGGGGCAGGGCCACACAGTCCCCCACCATTGCCAAGGCCTGCACAAGCACAGAGTGACTTGGAGGAGGAACAACCTGAGACTGCTCCAGTAGGCAGAAGGAGGCATGCCCAGTATGCCCTGGCCTTGGCAAAGAGGCAATGCATAACACATACACTGACACATGAGGGACCCAGGGAATAACACATCTCTCTGACTCTCTCATGCAGTAAAAGGGATGCCAAACATTACACTACCTGTGCCTAACCATGTGTAGGGAGTGTACTATGCGCATCCGACATAGGCAGCCCTGCAGCACCACCCTCAAAACTGGGAAACCCACAAGGTAAGTGACTCATACATGCCAGTCAGGGGGGGGTCACATACCCAACAACAGTCACAGCCAACAGGACAATTGTAGACAAACACAAACAAAGGCTGTGCTATGGCCTCTGAATGAGGCCTATGGGTAACCCCCCCCGGCCTACACAGACAGACTACAGCAGGTCAGACAGTGGGACATCAGTTCTGAAGGGTAGGAAGTCAGAAACTAATATTTAGGTAATTAAAAGCTAAGATCTGTAGTATACTGGTTTGCCTCTAGTCAGCACGATAGGTAAGACTACAGACTGAAATGGAGTACCCGAATACCAGTACAGTCATTAGCAAATGTGTACAAGTGTCAGGTGTGGCCCCCCCCCCATCTGGCGTAGAAATGCAGTCACAGTCAGGTGTGCCTCACCCCCAATCCTGTGTAGAAACGAATAAATAGTCAGGTGTGCCCCCCATCCTACATAGATATAGAGTAACAGTCAGGTGTGCCCCCCCACAATCCTGTGTAGAAATGTCGAAATAGTCAGGTGTGCCGCCCCATCCTACGTAGACATATAGTAACAGTCAGGTGTGCCCCCCACACAATCCTGTGTTGAAATGTAGAAATAGTCAGGTGTGTCCCCTATCCTACATAGACATATAGTAACAGTCAGGTGTGCCCCCCACAATCCTGTGTAGAAATGTAGAAATAGTCAGGTGTGCCCACCCATCCCATGTAGACATATAGTAACAGTCAGGTGTGCCCCCCCCACAGTCTTGTGTAGAAATGTAGAAATATTCAGATGTTCTCCCCCATTCTATGTAGACATATAATAACAGTCAGATGTGCTCCTCCACAATCCTGTGTAGAAATGTAGAAATAGTCAGGTGTGCCCCCCATCCCACATAGACATATAGTAACAGTCAGGTGTGCCCCCCACAATCCTGTGTAGAAATGTAGAAATAGGCAGGTGTGCCCCCTATCCTACGTAAACATATAATAACAGTCAGGTGTGCCCCCCTACAATCCTGTGTAGAAATGTAGAAATAGTCAGTTGTGCCCCCCCATCCTTTGCAGAAATGTAGTAACAGTCCATGCCAAATGATCGACAGATAACCTGCAGAGACAGCACGCTACCTGTAGGTGTACAACACAAAGGTCAGCACTGCAGTACAAGCTACCTGGACTCGATCCACACATTCAGTACAGACGGCCATACTGGGCATGCCCACAAACTTAGAGTAATGAAGGCAATGTCAGTCAACAGCATACTGAAAGGTCATATTGGGCATGCTCACACACTTGAACACATGAAGGCCATGTCTGCAAACACCAGTGGATCAGACATATCTGGCAGCCACAGATGTTAGTACAGACACTCCTTAGTATGCACCACACATGCTTTGCACACACAGTGGATATGAATACAAACATATATGTAAGGACAACACACTATAATAAGCCAAAGATTGACATACATAGATGTGTGGAAGAGGGTGACTGTGACAAGGAGCCATCCAGGGCTCTCACAACCACACGAGGGTCTGATGTCACACACTGCAGATACTAGCCACCGGTATCTGTCACCATTATAGAGTATGTGGTGCACATGCCAGCTGTGCAACATGACTGTTCAAGGAAGTAGTCATCTAGCAGCTGTATACATGTACTTGTGAAATATGACCCAGGTTGTGCCCACATGTGGCGTGTCAACCCCGAGATGAATGAGTTATGGCCCATGCACACACAATACCCTCCCCATAGCCCCACTATGACAAGCCTGCTGATGTCATCTACTGTGAAATATACCTTTGGGAGAGGTGTATCCCAGTAATCTCCATGGTGTGTCCCATAACTGTGTACTGCTGTAGTGTGATAAAGTAGTTAGGTAGGAGTTCTAACCCCAGCCTTTGCAACTGTGTGTGTGTGTGTGTATGTGTGTGTGTCTGTCTGACTCTTTCTGTGTATTGAGCAATCCTTTTTAGGGTGGTCACACTCCCTACAATTGAAATGCTCTACTTTGGTAAGGCTGCTGATGTCATCTATCTAGAAATAAATCCCTGGAAAGGGTGAGTTCCAGTAATCACTGTAGTGCATCCCATAACTCTGTACTGCTGTCGTGTGATGAAATAGTTAGGTAAGAGTTCAATTCCCGGAGATGACAACTGTGTGTATCTGTCTGTGTAGAAAACAATGCTTTTTAGGATAGTCACATTCCCTACAATTCAAATGCTCATCTTTGGCAAGGCTACTGATGTCATCCACCTAAAAATACACCTCTGGGAAGGGTTACAGCCCAGTAATATATGTAGCGCATGCCATAACTGCGTACTGCTGTAGTGTGATATAGACCTCTGTTAGGGGTTCTGTACCTATGCATGTTGGTTGTGGATGTTTTGTGTGTGTTTCAATGTCTGTGTAGGAAGCAAAGCATTTTAGGCTAGTCACACTCAGTACATTTCCAATGGCCTACTTTGCCAGTCCTGCTGATGTCATCCAGTGGAAAATACACCTTTGGGGAAGAAGCTCACCACTAATCCCCGTGGTGCATCCTATAACAACTCCATGCTATAGTGTGATATAGACCTCTGTTAGGGGTTCTATACCCATACATGTTGGTTGTGGGTGTGTTGTGTGTGTTTCAATGTCTATGTAGGGAGCAATGCATTTTAGGCTAGTCACACTCAGTACATTTCCAAAGGCCTACTTTGGCAGTCCTGCTAATGTCATCCAATGTGAAATACACCTTTGGGGAAGGAGTACTTCAGTAATCACTGTGCTGTGTACTATAACTGTGTAGTGCTATAGTGTAATAAACTAGTTTTATAGGAGATCAACTCCCAGACATGACAGGTGTGTGTGTGTGAACTTTTATCTTGTGTGGAGGTGGGTTTGAGTGTGTGACACCTGGGTCCAATGTGGGGTGGATTTTGTTAATATCATTTATGGTGGCCCTATATCACAATGTCCACTGTACACGGATAAGAGATGTTAAATAACCGAGAGGCTGGGGTGCAAATCCAAATCCATACATGTAACATCACGGCCAGGCAGTCATAGTTAGCAACCCCACTATTACACAGACCACACTCTCAACCCATGTCACATACATACACACACACACACACACACACACACACACACACACACACACACACACACACACACACACACGCACACATACACGCTGAGGCAACAGCCAATATGTGTGTAGTACACTGCATATTGGTGACTGATAGTAACTATGGAGTGATTGCAGTGGCCTACAGAGGGCATGGCACCCTGTCCATCTGTCCAATAGGCACATACATGCAGACAGCGCACCGTCCACATGTTCCCCACTGGACACCTGCAACACTTGTGTTACTATCACATGTGACCCACAAAGAGCATACCATGCTTGAAAACATGCCCTGTATGGACAGATGCCACTGACACCAGGAAATGCTGTTAGAATACTATCAATGTAGGTGCAGAGTAACCTGCAATCGATTACCAGTTCCTGCCACAGGTGGTTAAGACTGGCACATCTGATGATAATCTGTGTACACAACATGGGCCCAACATCCCAGGTACAGTTCCACATGTCACTGTATATGCATGTGGGAGGCGTGCACATCCCAGACACTATCCATGTTATGAACTAGGAACACATACATGGCAAGCGATGCACAGCATTGGCCACACGCAATAGCCACCCAGGTGACTGGATGGTGGATACAATACCCACCTGTGTGGGAAAATGCAGAAACCACAGGCCTGAGCCACAATACTGACCATTGTCATGTGGTCTGATGCCAAGGTATACGCATCACTTAGCCTTGTACAGCCATCTGGCACAGTCGACCACCACATACCCATGCAGAAATGCACCCATGCATGTCAGTACTGGCACCCTGTGAATTAGTGTGTGTGTGTTGTATGATGTGTATGATCACATCCACACTCACTACAACCACAGTGGCATACTGAAGCATGCTGTCTGATATCAGACACTTCCCCATACCCCTTGCCCATATAACCTCCGTATGACCCATGTGGTGCATGTGATACCTGCACAGTAATGTGTTGTGGCAATCTCACTAGGGATGAGCTGTATCCCTGGCCCTGCCAAGTGTCTCAATGTGTGTGCATCCCAGTGAGAGTGTGGCTGTGTTGACACTGTCACCTGTTCATATGGACAGGCACGTGTACATCACCTACCATATAGCTACCATATCCCTGTTGCAGATGTCACTCACCATCACATATATATTCTGCGAACTCCACAGCAGGTAACCTATGTGGTGCATCCAACAACTGCATAGGACTGTGATAGCACTACATAGTCATCAGGGATTTGACACCCTGTTCTGGTAGGTGTGTGACACAAACATGCTTAGGTTTTACTCTCCCACCCCTCCCTGACTTGTCAATGCCTCTGTCTGCCTCTCTCACTCCCTCACTGGTGGATGTGGAGACCTATACCTGCTTTTCTTAGGCAACAGCATGTGTATTTTAGGTAATGCTCATTATCAGCTGATGGCCTCTGCACGAATTGCAGCCCTCCCCTAGCTGATTGCATGTGGAACAGCTGTGGTAACATTCCCATATCTAATTGCATGGAAACACACTCCAGTATCTAGGAACATCATGTTTGTATTGGTCCTTTTCATTCATTGTGAGCAGGAACTCGTTCTGTTGTTTGGCAAACAGCATCTCAGATGAAGTGGGGATTTAGCTCTGACAACATAAACTGGAAACAGAATAAAACACACAGGAGGGGGATGTGCCTGACCTGACTACAGCCTGTAAGTGCTGCTATACTGCATTCAGAGTAATGTTGGTTTAACAGGGTGTGAGCGGATATGGCTGTCCTACATGTATTAATACCTGCCATGTCAGTTGTATGTTTATGAGGACTCCCCATCTGTAGGGTCATCTGCAGACTGGGCGGTGTGTGGTGCCTTTGGTGTCATGTGTTACCCACAGAACATGTATCTGTGAACTGAAAGAAGGTAGTGTGAGGATTGCAGTCTGTAGATGGCGAAAACCATGACAGTTACTGACTTTATATCCCTCATAGGACGTATGTTGCAACAAACCCTGTTACAACTGTAAATGTATGATGTTATCACAGCAACGTGTCAATATTGGCCCTGTGTATGTGCTTCCAGCCACAACTCAGTCAACTTTTGTACATATGTCAGGCATTAAAAGGTGCATATGTGCTTTACACCATAATTAGTGTCATCATATCTGATAACAAGCCAGTGAGATATCAGACTGCTACACATGCTATGTACAGTAGGGGTTATATTTGATGACATAACCTGGACATACTGTGGTTGTTTGTACAGTACTGAGGTCTGTGTACTTATGGTGACTGTCAACAGTGTGTGTATTGTTAATATGTACCTTGGCCTGTGTACAGACTGTGGTGGTTGTCATCGTCCTAGGTCCCGTCCTATCTGATGTTACATGCTGCTCCACTGTATATTACCGCATTGGCTTACATGTTTGTAGGGCCATACACATACATGTCCCTTACCACAGTCAGCCATCCGACCAAACTGTGTAGTGGCCCAGTATATGTAGGCTTAGTGTGAGAGTGGCACATATGAGGATGGTGTCAAACAGATAGTCCATATACTGTAATATCATGCTAGCTTGCCATATGTGGCTGTGGCTGTGTTCTCATTGGTTGTGGTTATGCACTTTCACAAAGGTGTATCGTACCCTGTGCTGTGACATGCCTGTACAGCCTGCAATATATACAGGAACATGTGCATTCCCCATAGGAGATGTAGGCCAGTGTTGACCCAGTCTGCCTGTACCCTGCACAGTGCATTGTTACATGCCTAGCAGCTTAGTGTACTTACCCAGTGAGATGTCATGTGCAAATACTTGCCAAATGTACTGCTGCCGGGCCTCCCTTAACAGTCATGTATGTCAGACAGAGCAGTGGGATGCTGTACAGATGTATGTCAATATCTAGTGGGTAGTGTGTGGCCATGGCACCCCTGTACCAGTGGTTATTAAGTGTTAGGCCAGACAAGGGTGTGTGAATGCATAACCTATGGTGGCATATGTATGCACGTCATTACGTTTTATACCCATCTACATGGCTGTTAACATCCATATTATCAGGCATGGTACACATGTTTTGCAACAAAACACAAGGATCAAAATCAAGTAATCCACAACAAACAGGACTATAGAATCGAACCAAATTTAATAGTTGGAACGTATAAAACAGTCACGTAAAAATTACACCAGTTACAGTTACACATCTTTTGCACTAAGGGGTTCTGTGTATACCTCTGGACTGTACAGAGTGGGTCAGAATGTCCACACATATAGGCCAATATCTCTGCTGCAGTCGACAGGGGCAGTACGTGCTATCAGCGGTACTTTACTATGATGTCCTTAGGATGTCTGTCAGTAGCCAATGGCACACATGTGGAAAGCAGATGTGACCTCCCACACACAACATGTCTGTGAAGACAATCACAATTACAGTAGCAATAGTATATAGAACTGTAGTAGTACACAGATAAAGGTTTTCCATTTCTGCAAACCTGTGTGTGGTGTTTTGTCCTATGACCTCTCTGTGGGTATATGTTGCAGGCAATGATTGTCATTTGTATGGGTGGCCCATACAGTGTCCAGGTGTTCAGGTGTAAACTGTAGGCATAGTGGCTGTTGCATATTTTGTGCACCTTCTACATATGTATCTTACTGTACATATACCTGCATGTGTATGTGTAGTCACGTATATATATATATATATATATATATATATATATATATATATATATATATATATATATATATATATATATATATATATATATATATATCTGTATCTGCATATATGTATCTGTGTATATGTATCCTGGGATGTTGATAGCTTCCACATTTTACATTTCCTATGGGAGCCAGACTGTACTGCATGATTTGTAACCAATACCAGCCTGACATCATACAGGTGGGATGTAGTACTGTTAACATCTTGTGCCCATGTCATGTCAGGTCCTGGTTATGGGATCTGCAACACTTGTGTGTTTATTACAGGGTAGACGTGTTTGGCTGTGGGGGGGGGGTGTGCCTATTCATACAAGACGTTTATTGTTTGGGGTCTCTCAACCCCATTAACGGTGCATGTGGACATATTTGTTTTTGTTAATCTACGACTAACAGTGGGTAAAACTGCCTTCCAGTTTATAGCCTGCTACAGACCACCCTCCCAAACCCAGGAACCCCACTCGGCCTTCCTGAGAACACTGGAAAATATGAAGGTCTCTCTAAACACCATTATATTGGGTGACTTCAACTACCCAAACATAGACTGGGAGCATTACTCTAGCTCCAACACCCTAGCCCAAAGGTTCCTAGAATTTATAAACTCAAATGCTATGGAACAACTTGTTACCACTCCCACAAGAGGGGAAAACATACTGGACCTGATCATCACCAACATGGGGACTTTATGCTCCAGACCAGAAGTGTATCCCTCACTGGTAACCAGTAAAACAGAGTAGCACTTCAAATAAACTATAAAACAATCCAAGTAGTGCCAGAGACCGTTGAACCACAAAATCTCAAGAGTTTAATCCAGTAAAACTGTAGTTTACATGGAAAGCTGTATCACAAGAAAACTGTAAAAAAAACTGGTAAAATCAGACCATAAACTAATCTCACTGGATATTCACATCCCGACCCAACCCCCTGCCTAGAAAACCACAATGAAAAACTTCTCTAAAGAAAATTTCACACTCCTCAAAACTGAGGTGGAATCCTTCAAAGCCCCCGGGCCTGTGGAAAATAGGGCCCAGACCGAAGAATCCTTTATAAACGCATTCTATGAACACCTTCAGGAATGCATGGATCATGCAGTCCCAAATAAAACCAAGACCCAATCCTCCAAAGGCAGACGTCCTGTCTGGTGGACCCCAGCCATAAACAAACTATACAATAGAAGGAGGAAGCTACTACATGATAGAGCAAAATCCCAAAAAGGGAAGGCATCTCTGATCAGTATTAGCAAAAAACTATGGGCACTCATAAAATCATCTAAAGCCAGCTTCGAGAGAAAAATTGCACAGGACACTAAGGATAATCACAAGTCTTTCTTTAGTTATGTTAGTAATCTGGGTGGGAATTCCCAGATATGCTCAGAATTAGTCCAAAATGACAAAAAATACACTGAACCCACAGACATTGCCAACATGCTAGCTGACAGGTTCAGCGCAAACTTCTCCCCCCCTCCCCACCAAAAGGGCAAGTATCTATCCGAGCAGAGTGCTGCTCCCCTGACATCTCAGATGCTCAGGTAAGAGCCGCCCTCTACAAAGCAAAAAACACAGCATCAATGGGACCAGACGGTGTCCCGGGCTGCGTCCTACATGAACTCCAAGAAGAGCTAAACATAAACATAAAACTACTGTTCAATCTCAGCCTTACTACAGGATATGTACCCAAAGAGTGGCGTACAGCAACAGTGGTCCCGCTCCACAAAGGTGGTGCCGCAACGGATCCTGGAAACTATCACCCCATAAGCCTGACTAGCTTGATCTGCAAAGCTATGGAAAGAATCATCATGGACCTCATAAATAAAGATATCGGGGACCTACAGACACTGGATCCTACCCAGTTCAGCTTTGTTAAGGGCAGATCCTGACTCTTAAACCTGGTTGATTTCTTTGAAACAGTCACCAAGGCCATTGACGAGGGGAAGGTGGTCCATACAGCCTACCTGGACCTCGCAAAAGCCTTCGATACAATACCCCACTCGGGCATTATAGATAAGCTCACCATCTTAAATATAAACCCCTATGTCACTAGATGGGTTGCAAACTGGCTCAAGGACAGAACCCACATGGTTAGAATTGCTGGAGCCATGTCAGACTCCAAACCAGTTACAAGTGGCGTCCCACAAGGATCAGTCCTGGGACCTTTCTTGTTCGGTATATATTTCTCGGAGGTACAGGCCAACACGGAAGGACTGTGGCTGACCAAGTTCGCAGATGACTGCAAACTGGGCACCATAATCGACTATCCAGCCGACACAAGCATCCTCTAAAAGGGCCTCATAGAAACAGACAACTGGTGCCAGAGCCATGGCCTAAAGCTAAACGCCAAAAAGTGTACAGACATCCCCTTTGGCAAAAACAAAGTGCCCACAAATTACCACATAGGTGGTAATCCATTAAGTACAGAAGAAGTAATTAGGGACCTGGGGACCCAAGTTGATAGCAGTCTCTCATTTGACAACCACGTGGCCAAAGTGATTAGAAAAACATTTTATATAGCCCACCTAATCATGAAGGGATTCACATCTAGATCAGGGGAGGTCATCGTGCCTCTTTACTCATCCATCATCAGACCCATAATTGAGTACAATGCCCCTTTTGGGATGTACCTTACCAGACACCTGCAGCAACTGGAAAGACCCCATAAGTACCTCACCAAGACAATCAAAGGGCTCAAACAGATGCCATATGCTGACCGGTTAAAGAAACTCCAGCTCTACTCAGTGGCATACCGCCTGCTCAGAGGCGATCTGTGCCTGACGTATAAAGCCATGTCCAACCCGGAATTAATGGACATGCTGCACTTCAGAAAATCCAAATCCCATCGAGCCACACGCTTGAGAGACTTGAACCTCAGCACTGAAATAAATAGGACATGCTGGAGGGACAGATTCATAACCCAGAGGCTCCCTTCACTCTGGAATAAAATCCCAGTCCAGGTTAGGCAGAGTCCCCTCATTGACTCTCTTCAAGAGGAATCTTGATGAGTGGATGGGAGATCGTAGGTTTACCCCGGGTATCACTTCTGTGTGACTGTTAGGCAGAGGCACAGTATACTAACCTCAAAAAAGGGCATAGCAAAATTAATTTAAAATGGGTGGCGAAAGCCAAACACACTCTGGCTAGGCTTATAAATGCCCTAGGGCAGATAGCCTAGTATGAACCTATGAACCTATGTTCCATTGCTATCTACAGATGTATGGCCACATATACCTATATATATATATATATATATATATGTATATATATATATATATATATATATATATGCTTACATATATATGACTGCGTCCGTATATACCTACATAGATATGTATCTGTGTACATATATGTAACGTGCTGTGTATATGTAGACATATAGGTGTAGACATATATATATGTGTAGATGTAGGCATTTGCATGCATATATGTTCATATATATTTATATATGTGTATATATTTCTAAATATATATATATATATATATATATATATATATATATATATATATATATATATATATCTACATATATAGATATGTTGTATCTGTTTAGATATTAATATATTCACACAGACACATACATCTAGATGTTGGTATACAATCTCTGTACTGTTGCATGACTGGGCTGGATGATATGTTTCTGAAAACATCAGAGTTATGTATATCAGTTATGGCTTAGTGGTAAATCAGTTTGTCTATGGTGTGCAGAGTTCGAGCCCTTGCAGAAGCTGTTTATTTTTTTGCTGAGCAGAACACAGCCCATTGGCTGCAGAGTGGTTAAGGCAATTTAAAGCAGTTGTAAGTGGGTTTGCGCGGAGGTAAGCACTGCTAACTACCGGTTACAGTTTCTGATACTCTGTTAGCTTCTGAAATGGTTAATCTGTGTAGGCAGTGCTTAGCCCTGTGCAAACAGGCTTAAATCTGCTTACTGCTGCTTAAAAGTGCTTACTCCCGCGCTAATTTCTTTAAAAGAAAAGAAAAAGGGGTTGATAGGAAAGTGGTGAAAAAAGGGACACAAAGAGGGAAAGACAGTAGGGAAATTAGCCAGGGATGTGCAGAAAGGGTGTAGGGAAGGTCCATAGCTGCCCATTTCTTCTACAGCAACAGATGTGCATATGCACTGAATTTGAAGGTAGGTTTGAACACTCAAACCCCTGGATGGGAGTGAGGACAACAATAATTTGTTGTGATGCCAGTTAGACCGGATTACTTGTGTCCAGTGGACACATGTGTGAAATAGATAGCTATGTATGGGGCGATATTTTTTGTGGGAACAGATTGCCCTTTTTTTCTGGTGAGAGTGGGATGTTGGGGAGAGGTAGTAGGTATATATGGGGAGGTAGGTTGGGTAGATTAACAGACAAGACAAACAAGACACATACAGGGACAGTATATGACACATGTGGGGTGTAAACACCTTGGACAGGGAGGGGTGTTTGGAAGTCGCAAGCCCATGAGCCCCCAAATAGAAACAGTGGGACTGAGGTCCCCACCCATGGGCAGTCACCACTGCACCTTCACGGCCCCAAAGGTGGCTGTGCTGGGGTCTGGGTAGGAGGGGCAGGCTCACCCTCAAATTGCACCACACAGTCCTCAAGCTGGTGTAGCTAGTCTCAAATCTCCCTGTCAAGCTCCCTACACACCATGACCAGGACCTGATGGTGGGTGATAGGTACCTCTCTACTCCCGGGGGGGGTGAACACCATTCCCTGAGATGCTGGAAGGCCAACGGAGGAGGAGGTCCCAGGCTGGGCCCCAGACTTGCTGGTGCTCAGTGCCATAGCTAGCTGAGGTGGGACAGGTGGGTCTACTGGTACCTGCCTTCCGATATGAGCTATGGTGTTGCAGTTTTAGGACAGATATCAGTTAGTAATAATCAACAGCATTCAGGGTTAGTTATAACAGCATGCATAGTTATTCCCATTAACCCAAGACACCAGATTTACAACATTTGCAGGGTGAGCAGAATGCATGCATATATGGGTCAACAGTGGCCATTAAACAGCATGCAGACTTCATTAATGGCAACAGACCACCAATATGGGAGTATATTAACATGTCACATGCATAGAACCAAATGTGAATATTTATAAACCAATAGGACATATGTCCCAACAAAAGATTGCAGTGTACACATACCCATTTAGGTGTGTAATTAGGTTATTGTTGCACATATGGTGGGGGTGAGAGAGAGAGAGGTCAATTAGCAACTAATATATCCCTGTAGTTTTCACAACTTTCTTAGTCACTGCAGTGATCTGTCCCTTACATGTATTATTACACTACCCAATGGCCTTACTTTGTACATTGGTATGTTTGTAGATTAGTATATATGTGGACTGTTTCTTACGTATAGTCTACACCTCTTACCTGTTATAGCTATTGAGAAAATATTATTAACACTACCTGACAAATTCTACACATACTCCCAGATTCCATGCTTGTAGACAGGTATATGAGTGAACTGTGTTGTACCTACAGTCTACACCTCTTACCTGTTATAGCTGTGGAGAAATATTTGTTAACACTACCTGACGTATACTACACATACCCCCAGATTCCATGTTGATATTATACACATACCTAACAATCTGTTATTGAACACACTCTGGTCAAGGCTTGACAGGATGCAGGTGTTAATGTGACATATGTTGAAATAGCTGTCATACACTTTGGGTGAGATGCTACAATGACAGGTTTGTTTTCATATACATTCTCTTTTTATGTTCAGGTCTTACTATCCATTAAATGTTAATATAAGCTGCCTACATTTCTTGGATCATCTCACTGAATTGTCAGGGGAACAGGTTACCGGGCAGCTATGCGCGATTTATCTGGACATGCTGGACAAATCAGAACAGTTGAGGGTATGACTATGCATGCAGCTTACTACCTGAACATTCCGCCACAGCCTGTACAGTTGATGGTTATGATTATTCTTACAATGTACTATCTGAACATTCTAGCAAAGTCTGTGCAGTTGTTGGGTTTAATTATGCATACAGCTTTCTATCTGAACTTTCTCACAAACTCTGTACAGTTGTAGGGTATGAATATGCATGTAACTTACTACCACTCCCAGGATTCAACCCCCTGCTGTGTGTGGTAAAAATATAGTTGATATTACAGTACACTGTGCTATCAGGGAATTGGTGTGCAGTATTCCAATGGTTTCTAAGTCTCCCTCAGTTGTTCTATATGACTGACCTCTTTGTACTTCCAACATTGTTATACTGAAGTTCCTGCACATTTTAACTGCGTTCAGCAGTGTGGGTAACACTGCTTAATACAACAGTACTATTTATAGAATGCAACACTACAACAACATATGAAAGCAGTATGTACACAAGCACTCCAGGGGTTATACTTTTATTCACAAGATATTACACCTTTATTTACACACTATTTACACACTACTTATATGACAGTCTTCCTGCCATATTGTCTGGTTTATTCAGTACATCTCATACATAATACATTTTTATACTGGTATAACACTTTCTAGAATTGTTATATTTATTTGTTATGACAGTACATGCATGATTATTACTAACCTGCTTCGCGACGCAGCCTTTGCAGCCTAGCAGCATGGGCTTGCTGGTTTGCAGCCCACTCATCTGCAGCTGTCAGACAAATACAGTGATATTTATCCATTACCTATCCATAGTATACACAAGCTAGGCAATCATTATCTATGTAGTAGAATGAGTACTTACTCAGTGCTGGGGCATCGGCCATCTGCCTTGCTTCTTGGATCCACTGCTCCAAGAGATCACCCCTCCGCTGCTTCAGGTCAGCATAGTGATGCTTGACCTGCTCACCAGTCCGGGGGATACCAGTGGCACTGGTGAGGTCACGGGTGAGACTGTCTCAGGCCTCCACTTTATACTGAGAGCCCTGGCACTGGCCCTGCAGTAGTCTGTCCTCATGGTGTTTTACCAGGACCCAAACCATGAATCTGGACTCCTGGGTTCCCCAGCACTGCGCTGTAAATTGAGTGCCTTCCCCAACTCCAGCCATTCTGCATACAGTAGGGAGCTGCAACCAGATATGGGAATTATTGGCACCTGTGGGGTTTAAATACACCTGAATTCCTGAACTTTCCCATGATTGGACGGTTTTGAAAAGGCTAGGCTATGGGCACACTTGCTTAACAAATGTTGGCATTGCTTAAAGGGGTATATCACTGGGTAGATTGAGTTAGTCAGCCTACACATTGCTTACAGCACATAAGCTGAGCTGTGCAATGCTTAGTGTTGCTTAATATTTAATTAGCATTATATTTTCCTTGCGACATTGATTTATTATTTGTTACATGTTATATCTGTGTCTGGTATCTGTGATTCATGTGTACGTACACTGTATGGGGTCCTGGGGACTTCAACACTTTATCACAATGACACCTCACATCTGGCCTTACTGCAGTACTCCTGTTCACATATTTATGTTATGTAGCAGGTTATACAACATCACACTGTACATAGATTCATTTCACATGTTCAGTTTGATTTTCCTATGGTGAGGATTTGTTTGTTGAAACCTCATTCTTGTGTACTGCTGTGATGGCTTAGTGATTAACTACTGTGACTATAGTGGACAGTGACCTGGGTTCGAGCTTTGCACAGGCTGTTTAATGTGCTGCTGGGCAAAACATGGGCTGTTGGATACAGAGTGATTAAGGCACTTTAAAGCAGTTGTAAGCGGGTTTGCACAGAGCTAAGCACTACTAACTTCCGGTTACAGTTTCTTACCCAAAGTTAGCTTCTAAATTGCTTAGTCTGTGTAGGCAGTGCTTACCCCCGCACAAATGCAGTTAAACCTGCTTACTACTGCTTATTTGTGCTTAAACCTGCTTAAGAGTGCCTTATTCATTAATACACTGACACTTCACATGTGCATTCCCTGCAGTACTCCAGTTCATAAATATATGTTATTTAGTGGGTTTTGCAACAAAAATATTGGTTGTAATGTACTTTGCCATGTAAAATAGACTGCACTGCAGTGGGACTCAAATCAGGAATGCCTGCGCATTAGGCAAACACCCCGCCCACTAAACTATTGCTGTGCTGCTTCAGTTGCATATATATTCCTTGTTATCCTCTTCAGCCTTTTAAGCTGCTTTAACTGTAGCTAAGCGATGGGCACACCCGTGCATCTACGGTTTGCTGTACTTGGATTTTTAAATAAAAATAAAGGGGTTTCTTCATTTGATTTTTATGTACTGTTGCTGTTGTACACATGGGGAACTGTTGGTGGAGATATGCAGACACCTATGAGCAATCTCGCTCATTTCTTACCACTTTCTGCTGTTCTACATTTCAGGGGCATGTTTATTCTGAGAGGTCTGCTCTCAGGCATGCCCCCTGCACTCGTACACACTCAGTGTAAGCCAAGGAGCTCGGACAGCATGCCTTCATTAATATGCATGGCACTCTGCCACTCCTAAATGGGTGCTTCCATGCAGGACTAAGCTAGTCCTGCATGGAAGATTAGTGAATCCGGGGGAATGTCTTTACACACATGCACCAACAAGCAAAAATAATAATTCCTTGCAAAACATGAGAGGATGATACCAGCCATCCCAATAAGAAAACATGCAGTCTATTCAAGGAGGTACATAACTGTACATAAAATGTAAGGGTGTACTGATATATATCTCTCTTTGGCTTTTCCTTAAATAAATAAATATCGTGACTGCCACACCCCCCTCAGAAAGGTGCTCCATTCACCCCCACTCTTCCTATGGCTTTGAGCTTTTATCATTAAACTATCTTTGTTTGACTGATAAAGCTGTGTTTTTCCTGACTGACAATGCTCTCAGACACCAATGCTCTGAATGTGCTGTAGGCATATATGCTATCTATATTTGTATGGGTTAGCAATGCTCTGTGTCAGTCATGAATACATAATTTTCTTACAGCTGCAGTTAAGTGCTGTGGGTTGGAGATGTGATACAACAGTAGACATATGTCCTTCTATGGATTAACAATGGTCTCCTGTATCTTTATTGGTTGCAGAAATGATTTTATTGCCTACAGCTGCTGTGACTGTACTTTGGAGTGTAACAATGTGATGGAACAGAATAGACTGGGAAATGTTGTACTAATACAATTTTTCTGCCTACACACCTTGGCTGGAGATTGTGGTGTTACTATATTATATATGTACACCAAGTGCCAGGATAATGTGTATCAGGAGCCAGAATGCTGTAAGGCAGAATATCTCACAGGCCTTGCATCTTGTGAATGTGTGCCACTATGACACAGCTGTTCATAGTTTATGCGCACTTATCTTATAATAATCACCATATGGATTTCCTTATTCTGTCTTAACAAGGGTGAGCCTACCAGTGGATACAATCAAATGAAGCTGAAAAATATCAGCAATGTTGAAAATAACATCCTGCTGCAAGTACTCAATCAACATGGACTACAGATCATGGAAAAAGGGTGAGCAAACCAAGTATTGAGGATCAGGCATGGCTTTTCATGCTGTGAGACATCAATATTGCGAGTTGGTATAACTGTCCCTTGAGCTAGCATTGCCATCTCCTTACCGATATGATCATCTGAACTAAGAAGAAGGAACATAGATTGCAATTGAGAGACCTGAGACAGGGGTTGTCCATTAGGGTTCAAAGGATTGATGGACATGAAGGAGTTCCTAGTGTCCCTGGGAAGAAGAGATGCACCATATTTATTCCTAGTGGTAGTACTGAAGTTGTTGCCTGACTGATGCAGCCCATACTAGTTTCAGTGAGTGAAAGAAAAAGTTATAATACCCAGAAGATATTTGCATAAACTGTTAGTATACATGCTGGTTATAGACTAACAAAGCTGGCATATTTCATATATATTTTCAAAGCTACATTAGACTTGCAACAGGGTCACGCCAGTGGAGAAGATAAGACTGAGAAGCATGTAATTTGATACAGTAAAACTTATGCCCTGCATGTCACATGGGCACCCTTGCAGCATATGATATTGTGCTCACTATGGTGTCCAGTATGTTATACAATGACATGTGTCAGTGGTGACTGGTACCAGATAGAAAGGGCTAAGGCTGGACAAGTAGCTGGTATCAGAACATCTCCATGATGCTGATAGACATCAACATAAGCTGCAATCAAGGACACTGTGATGCTGTCTTACTCGTGTGTGTGGGGTGTATCAACCATGGGGGTATGTATAGTAAAACATACTGAGTATCCTGTGGCTCTACTGGCTGAGCACATGCCATCATATGAGGAGAGATGGGGAGGGACCTCATGAGGGTGATATTCACACAAATCCTCTGTTTGTGTCAGCTATAGCCACTCCAGAGGTGCACCCTGCTTTGTTTGTAAGCATATCCTCCGTAGATCAACGCACAGTGGTCTCCAGTAGCATTACACTTCACAGTTGCCCCCTGACATGCATGTGATATTGGGAATAGATCAACAGATGCAAGGATTGTCCTCCAGGTAGTCACTTCTTAGTCCACAATGGATCTAGCATGTGAACTGCTTAGCATTTATGATGCTGTTGCTCTGCACAACCATGAGCTCTAATAGGCATCAACAATGGAACACAAACTTCAGAAAAAGACCAGTCTAATGAGGTATGTGTTGTTAGCACACATGGATACAATAAGCACTTCCAAGTATAGGATTGTCACTGATAACATGACTGCCCATACAGAAGATGTTGTTTGTGCCTGGGGCAGAGTATGTACCTGGACTGGTATGTCTACATGGGCTTTTGCAGGGAGGATGTTTGACAGGTGCATGGAGTTGTCTGAAGGTCTGCCGGTCATCTTCAGGGCTGGGATTGCCACCTATATCTAGGCCTAGACCATCTTGCCAGTGAGCTCCATCCAGGTCTGGGTCAGGAAGTGATGTATCATATATATCACAGGATGTCTCAAGCTCTGTCTCATCTCAGCAACAAAGTGATTTCAGGTGAATGTGATGCTGTGACTTCCCATTCCCACCACAGGAGGAAATAATCCTTTACACACTTGCTGAGTCTGGTGAATACATCTCCTCATTTTTCTCCTATGAGATAGTTTATGTTGGCAATCTGATGTTATCCTGTCTCATGTACCCTGTATACATAATGATGACAGTGGAACCCACACATGTTACATTGAGGTGAAACTTAATGCACTGTTTGACCAACCCATGCTTAATCCAACATAACCTGATAATAAAACTGCATGCATGGTGTTTAGTTTGTATGATGCTGTCACTTTATGATTGTCGTGGTGCATAGTTGTTGATCAGACGTTGTCATATTGCCAGCACTGCCATGTACTGCATCTGTCTATATAGCTAGGCTCTTGCTGCTCATACATCATCCATATACTGATAACTGCAGTCATCTTGTGGTGCTGCTTTTTATGGGTCTGCAATCTGTTGTACTGCAGCCATGTTGTTGGGATGTTAAGCATCCTTCCACATAACCCTAATAAGCAAATTGGCACATACTGCAAACAACTTGCTGGTCATCTCATTACAGCACCATAGAGATATACCAGATGGGTTTAGACACTAAAATCATGCATTCATTAGTCTAAAGACATGTTCAATGATCTTATGTGTCTGCGATTAGGTGGTGCTGTATGGCTTTTCTGCCATGATTTCAGGGTTGTGCACCAGGTCATGAGCCAAGACTCAAGAAGGGGGTAAGCATCACCTGCAAAACAGAGCACAGCAATTTTTTGGGGGTGGGAGGTGTGGCTAAATGTATACTGTGCACTCATCTGCATTCATTGCCTACACGGTGACATCATATACCAACCAGATATCCCTGGAGAAATCACCTTGCTGAAAATTAACATTAAGACCATATATATGCTGTATGTAGTGATCATGTGAATTAATAGGGTGCCATAAACATGCACTGGACATATCAGATTATCTAGCAACTCACAGAATGTTAGCTTCCCCTATTTGCATACCAGTACAAGAGTAGGGCAGGTGGAGTCTTTACTTTCACATAAGTACAGTCCATGATAGCCAGTACTTAAGGAAGATGTGCATAATGCTGGCTCCCTCCTCTGCAGTCCTGGATAACCACATATGCTTTTTTACATGCAGCAACATGCTGTAGAGGAACTTTCTGAGTATTTATGATGCAGTGTCTGCACAATACCCAATATGTCCCTAGTCAGTCACTAAAATTTTCCTGTGACTAAGAGTCAAAATTATGCATACCTAACTTTCTATAGATGCAAAAAAACATGCATGCCTAAAGATTCAGTCTGTGGCTTGATTACATTGATAAGTGTCTTAATGGTACCCTGATCCACTTTGTATCATTCATATATATGGTCATCAGTTAGATTATGGCACATTACCCACTGTTGCTATCAGCTCAGCACCCATAATCTAGTCAGTACTGGTGACCTTAAAGAATAAGGTGCTGTTGAACACAAACTGCTGTAATTCTATATGAAGCAATTCTAATGTTTTCCATGTGCTGTTTCCATATAAAAAGATGCATACTGCAGCATGTTTAGTGCTGAACTGACACATATGAAAACAACTTATTTTGTTTCCTTGATATACCTGTCATTATTCAGTTGTCTGATTGTGCTGCATCATTCACATATCCGTATGGAGCCACATGCATTCCCTGCATATGGCTTTGTGCAAGCGATTGCTCTCCTGCACAACCTGAATAGCTGCCACCCTGTGCATTGCTGAAAAACTGCACAAAACAATCTTGCATACTAAGCAACTTGCCTATGAAGTCTATTCCAAGACTTTCTTTTCTTTTCTTGATCTTGCAGATGACAATTAGAAGAAACAAAAATAGAAGTGTAAAGACAATTGGTATTGATGCACTGATATTAATTAGGTGCAAGTAAGTATTTAAATTTGGTCAAAAAGTATTTATGCACTATGCTGTTATATTTGGCATCAGTATATATGATATCAGTAGGGTGGCCACGGTGGTGCAGTGGTTAGCATTGCCGCCTCACAGCAAGAGGTTCTCCAGTTCGATCCTCGGCTGGGGTGCCTTCAGTGTGGAGTCTGCATATCCTCCCTGTGGTTGTGTAGATTTCCTTCAGGTGCTCCTGTTTCCTCCCACATCCCAAAGACATGCTGTAGGTGGATTGGACACTCTAAATTGGCCCTAGGTGTGAGCGTGTGCATGTGTGTGTGCCTTCTGTGGAAGGTTGGATGCCAGGCTGGCAACTCAACACTGTAAAACTCCCCTGCCAATCATGAGTGGACAGGTGATCTGCTGTGGCAACCCCTAACCGGGAAAAGCCAGAAGAAGACGATATATGATATCAGTAAGTTGGGAAATTTGATTAAACAATGTATTATATAATTAATCCTATAGAAAGCCTAATTGCATGTAAACCAACACTACAAAGGGAATAGGTTTTCCAAATACTGTACGGAAATAAGTTAATGTATTTGTCAGGATTGTTATGGGTGACAGACAGATATCAAAACATATATACTAGGCTCATCCTAAGCATGCCAAGATATCTGTATGAAGCAAAAATGAAAGAACAGAAATTAGGATAAGCAAGCAAAGAGCTGAAAATGAATTGCACAAAAATGTCTAACTGCAAGAGAAATAACATTCACCTTGAATGAAATATAGTACCACCTCCTTATAAAGTATGTGGTACCAGTTCATTCAGTTTGCTAAATAAGGCAGACTGCAAGAGTAAGGTGCTTTGAAATCTGAGAATGTAAGTCAGAGGTAAGAGAGTAATTGAGAAGGGACCATTTTAACAACTCTGAAGATGAACTATCCTGTTTCAAACAGGTATGTGCAGAGAAACCAGAAACACAGGAACATTTTTAATGGAATGTGATTATCCCAAACATTTTCCACTAAAGAGCAAATAAAGTGGATAAATGATTCTTTACACTGCAAAGAATAAAAAAAGAGGTATTATTTAATATAATATTAATGTTGGAAAATAAATGTTCTGCCTTATTGAAGTCATGTTTTATTTGTATCATGGGGAGAAATCTAGAAGCATGTAATAAATGTCAGATAGTTGTTAGCTATGCATTTCATTGGAGAGCCTATATATGTAGGCATATAAAAAATGTGCAGAAAGTAAGGTGGATTCATACAATATGACATCTTAGACTGTGAGTATTGTATGACCATTAGATGTAAAATGGATGTACATCATTGTAGCGCTGTAAATACTAAGTACAGACTGTTTTACAAGTAATGATGCTGCAGATGGGAAATGTAAAATAGAAGTGATAGTCAAAGGATCTAATCATGTATGAACCGATAAAAATACTTTATCAACAAATACATAAGACATGTTGGCATGACAGATTCATATCTCATCATATCCGCTATCTGTGAAACAAACTTCTGTTATATGTCAAGCAGAGTAACAACCTTGCCACCTTCAAGATAAACCCAGAAAACTGGGTGGGCAGCACCAAATTGTCAAAAGCAATGCCAGTGAACTGTTGATGAACACTGATTGGTTACTGAAATCACATGAATTTTAAACAGGGATCCTTGTCTACTTTTTGCTTTAGATTAGCTGAATAAGGACCCTTTTTAATTGTAAAACCTACAAATTACATATTAATATTTTGACCATCTACAGTGTGCAGGCATTGTTTTTGAATTTGATCTCCTGTTGCCTGTGTGAACTGCCAGCTAAAGTCATCACAGTACTACATGCATTTTGAACTACATCCTCAAATTCTCCCATAATCTGTTTTTGTGTTTCCCTCTTGGAGGCTAGAGGGAACTTCTAAATATGGTTTATTGGCAAGTCTTGTAATGGTCTACAGACTGATTGCCTAGTACTTGTCTATGGACCTATGAAGCAGCATATGGC